>NC_133848.1:5055099-5215003 GCF_047830755.1 Zonotrichia albicollis | reverse complement strand
AGGACAGGGACATAGGGTAGGATGGATAGACATTGGGTCTGTCTGTCCATCATCCATCCATGGATAGACATGGGGTCCGTCCATCCATCCATCCATCCATCCATCCATCCATCCATCCATCATCCATCCATCCATCCATCCATCCATCCATCCATCCATCATCTATCCATCCATCATCCATCCATCCATCCATCCATCCATCCATCCATCCATCATCTATCCATCCATCATCCATCCATCCATCCATCCATCCATCCATCCATCCATCATCCATCATCCATCCATCCATCATCCATCCATCCATCCATCATCCATCCATCCACCATCCATCCATCATCCATCCATCCATCCATCCATCCATCATCTATCCATCCATCATCCATCCATCCATCCATCATCCATCCATCCACCATCCATCCATCATCCATCCATCCATCCATCCATCCATCCATCATCTATCCATCCATCATCCATCCATCCATCCATCCATCCATCATCTATCCATCCATCATCCATCCATCCATCCATCCATCCATCCATCCATCCATCCATCCATCATCCATCATCCATCCATCCATCCATCCATCCATCCATCCATCATCCATCCATCCCCTGATGGACACAAATCCATCCTCAGCCCCAACCCAAACATCAGGACAGGGCTGACACCCCCCAAACTCGGACCCCCCAACCCAGGCCCCCCACCCCATCCGCCCCGTGCCTCAGTTTCCCCGTACCTGTTCCTGGGGCAGCCCCCTGAGGTAGCAGCGGTGCCAGAGCCGCACGCAGGGCCCGGCGGTGCAGGGCAGCAGCAGCCCCGGGGGGGGCTGGCACGATGTCCCCAAGAGCCCCCCCAGTGTCCCCTGGCTGCCCGAGGGGGACCCCCAGAGTGGGGGGCGCTGGGGGGGGCGGCTCCACCAGGGCAGGGAGTGTGGGCACAGGGAGCCCTTGGCCAGAGCCAGCACCAGCCTGGGCTCCCCCCACGGGCAGGGCTCTGCGGGCTGAGGAAGGAGAAAAAGAAAACTGGGATTAGGAAAAGTTAGGGGGCAACAAAATGGGGAAAAATCCCAGTCTGGGATTTTCCTTTGAAGGCAAAACAGGAGGAAAAATAGGGTGAAAAACAGGAAAAATTAGGGGCAACAAAAAGGGGGAAAAATCCCATTTTGAGATTCCCCCTTGGAGGGAAAACAGGAGGAAAAATGGGTTGAAAAATAGGAAAAATTAGGGGCAACAAAAAGGGGGAAAAATCCAGTTTTGGGATTTTCCTTTGAGGGGAAAACAGGGAGGGGAAAAATGGGGTGGAAAAATTAGGGGTAAACAAAATGGCGGGAAAAATCCCATTTGGGGATTTTCCCTCAAAGGGAGAACAGGGGAGGAAAAATGCTGAAAAAATAGGAATAAAAGGGGCTGAAAGCAAGAGGAAATGGGGGAAATCCCAGGGATTGAGGGAAGAAGGGAGGGTGCAGCCCCACTCACCGTGCTGGGGGTCGGGGGCCCAGCAGGGCCCGGGGGTCCCGCGGGGTTCCGGAACTGCTCCCGCTGCTGCCGGCTGTAGCGGCGGCCCCAGGCCCACACCGGGGGGAAGCTGCAGGGGTTGGGGTGTCCCCTGTGCCCCCCGGGCTCCTGCCAGCCCCCCATGGGCCGGTAGGTCTGGCTGGGGAGCCGGGGCTGTGAGGGGAGGGTTGGGAAATCAGTGCCGTGTTTGGGATGGGGAAACTGAGGCACGGAGGGGGGAAAGAAGGGGTGAAATGGGAGATTTGGGGTGCCCAGTTTGGAATGGGGATGAAGAAACTGAAAGTGAGGAGAAGGAGGGGTGAAATGGGAGGGTTTGGGGATGCCCAGTTTGGAATGGGGATGGAGAAACTGAGTGTGAGGAGGAGAAGGGGTGAAATGGGAACTGAGAGTGAGAAGAAGGGGTGAAATGGGAGGGTTTGGGGGTGCCCAGTTTGGAATGGGGATGGAGAAACTGAAATTGAGGGAAAAAGGGGTGAAATGGGAGATCTGGGGTGCCCATGCCCAGTTTGGAATGGGGGTGGAGAAACTGAAATTGAGGAGAAGGGATGAAATGGGAGATCTGGGGGTGCCTGTCCCCAGTCTGGAATGGGGGTGGATAAACTGAGAGTGAGGAGAAGAAGGGGTGAAATGGGAGGGATTGGAGGTGCCCAGTTTGGAATGGGGATGGAGAAACTGAAATTGAGGGGGAAAAGGGGTGAAATGGGAGATTTAGGGGTGCCTGTTCCCCGTTTGGCATGGGGATGGAGAAACTGAAATTGAGGGGGAAAAGTGTGAAATGGGAGGGTTTGGGGGTGCCCAGTTTGGCATGGGGGTGAAGAAACTGAAATTGAGGAGAAGAAGGGGTGAAATGGGAGGGTTTGGGGGTGCCTGTTCCCAGTTTGGAATGGGGATGGAGAAACTGAAATTGAGGAGAAGGGATGAAATGGGAGATTTAGGGGTGCCTGTTCCCTGTTTGGAATGGGGATGGAGAAACTGAAATTGAGGGGGAAAAGTGTGAAATGGGAGGGTTTGGGGGTGCCCAGTTCAGAATGGGGATGGAGAAACTGAAACTGAGGGGAAAAGGGGTGAAATGGGAGATGTGGGGGTGCAGCCCCGCTGCCCTGCCCTCACCAGGCTGCTGCGGCCCCGCTGGCGCTGGCAGCTGAAGCGGAAGGTGCTGCAGTCGGGGCTGAAGCTGCTGTCGTGCAGCGCCAGCAGAAACGCCTCGGTGAAGCCAAAATGTGCAGGGAATTGCCACAGCAGCTGCCACGTGCAGTCCAGGAAGAGCAGGAACACGGGGGCCTGGGGGAAATGGGGATGGGGTGGGGTCACCTCCTCCTGGGTTAGGGATGGGACAGGAGTGGGGGTCTCACCTGCCAGTGTTTGGGTTAGAGATGGATGGGACAGGAGTGGGGGTCTCACCTCCCCTTGGGGTTAGGGAAGGTACAGGAGTGGGGGTCTCACCTCATCCCAGGGTTAGGGAAGGTACAGGGGTGGGGGGTCTCACCTCCTGCCAGGGCCAGGATTAGGGTCTGTGGGATAGGAGTGGGGGTCTCACCTCCTGCCAAGGGTAAGGGGATCCATGGGACAGGAGTGGGGGTCTCACCTGCCAGTGTTTGGGTTAGAGATGGGACAGGAGTGGGGGTCTCACCTCCCCCCAGGGTTAGGGATGGGACAGGAGTGGGGTTAGGGTTAGGGTCTGTGGGACAGGAGTGGGGTCTCACCTCCTGCCAGGGTTAGGATTGGGGTCTGTGGGATAGGATTGGGGGTCTCACCTCCTCGCGGGGGCTGTGGGACAGGAGTGGGGGTCTCACCTCCTGCCAGGGCCAGGATTGGGGGCTGTGGGATAGGAGTGGGGGTCTCACCTCCTCGCGGGGGCTGTCCTGGCACAGCAGCCCCAGCCTCCGTGGGAAGGGGTGCCCGGCTGCCACCCACTCCCTCTGCACCAGGCTCTGGAAGCCGGGCAGGGAGCGGGCGTGGGGGTCCCCCAGGAGCTGCACCAGGGAGGCCAGCAGGCAGTTCAGGTCCCGGTCTGAGGGCTCTGGGGGGACAGAGTGGTGAGGGGGGGTCCCCTTTGCAGCCCCCTCCCATCCTTTTCCAGTCCCCACCTTGCAGGATCACAGAGCAGCGCTTCCCTGCCAGCAGCGACGCCACCTCTGCTGCTTTTCTCAGGCACGAGCTGGGGGGCAAAAACGGGTTCAGGGCACCCCAAAATGTCACAGTCACACATCTGGGTGGCTCATGCACCCACCACAATGCCCCCAGCACCCCACGGTGCCAGGTGGGCTGGGGGGGGACATTCCACCATGGGATTTAGGGTGAGTTTTCCCTAAAATACCTCCCTGCACCCCAAAGTCCCCTTGTCCCCTGCTCACCGCACATGATCCAGCCACCGTGTCCCCTCCAGGGCCGAGAGCCACTTCTCCTCTGCCACTGCACCTGCATCCCACGGGATGGGGGTTCAGAGGGGGGGAATCCCAGCCCCCCCAGTGGGTTTGGGGGTCCCCAGTGCCCCCCTGGTGTCACTCACCTGGCAGGCAGAGCGCCCTCAGCCTCAGGTGCGCCAGCTGGATGTCAGCCAGCGTGGGCAGCTCGGCCGTGTCAGCCAACACACAGGGCCCACGGCCCCCCAGCAGCAGCTCCTCCAGGCACCTGGGGGGCACAGGGAGCCCTGGGTGGTGCCAGCCCGGGGGCACAGGGAGGTGCCAGCCCAGAGGAACAGGGAGCCCCAGGTGAGGCCAGGGCAGGGGCACAGGGAGCCCTGGGTGGTGCCAGCTCGGGGGCACAGGAAGGTGCCAGCCCAGGGCACAGGGAGGTGCCAGCCCAGAGGAACAGGGAGCCCTGGGTGGTGCCAGCTCGGGGGCACAGGGAGGTGCCAGCCTGGGGGTTCAGGGAGGTGCCAGCCCGGGACCCCCAGGTGGTGCCAGTCTGGGGGGCACAGGGAGCCCCAGGTGAGGCCAGCCCGGGGCACAGGGAGGTGCCAGCCCGGGAGCCCCAGGTGTGGCCAGGCTGGGGGCAAAGGGAGCTCCAGGTTGTGCCAGCCCCAGGGCACAGGGAGGTGCCAGCCCGGGAGCCCCAGGTGTGCCCAGGCTGGGGGCACAGGGAGGTGCCAGCCTGGGAGCCCCAGGGCACAGGGAGGTGCCAGCCCAGGGCACAGGGAGCCCCAGGTGAGGCCAGGCCAGGGCACAGGGAGCCCTAGGCAATGCCAGCCTGGGGGCACAGGGAGCCAGCCCTGGGCACGCCCTCAGCCCCCACCCCAGCCCCTGGCACCCACCTCACGTCCTCGCTGCCCGGCTCTGAGGCCGGGTGGAAGCTGGCAGCTCTCAGCAGGTGCCCCCCGCCCGGGTGGTGCCAGCACAGGCGCTGCAAGAGAAACGGGGTGACACCCCCAGCTCCCGCAGTGCCCCCCACCCTGCCCGGCCCTGCCCAGGCACTCACAGGCACCCGGCGCTCCTGGAAGTGGCCAAAGGTTCGCTTGAGGTCGTGGTCCAGAAGCCCGCTGGGCACCCAGAGGTACTGCGGGAGGCTGTGGGAAGGCGGGACACGGGCTGGGGTCCCCCCAAATCTCCGGCGCCGTTTGGGGGGCTCAGGCAGCGCTGGGGGCCGTACCTCGGGGCCATGTCGAAGCGCTCATTGACGGCGCTCACCCTCCAGCCCGCAGCGCCGAGACGCTGCAGCTCCTCCTCCCAGTCCCGCAGGCTCTCGAAGAGCAGCGTGGTGGAGGAGCCTTCATCCTCCTCCTCCTCCTCCTCTGGGACGGCTTCCCCAGGGCTGGCCCAGCCATCGGCAGCATCCCCCAGCCTCGCGGCCGCCTCCCGCGCCTGTGCGATGGCGTTGGCCACCTGCGAGGGCAGCCGGGGTGGGCTGTGAGGGGGGAGCCCCCCGGGTACCCCAGAACCGCGGGGTACCCCAGAGTGGGGGTCCAGCCCCTCTGCCCCTCCCGGGCGTACCCGGAACGCCTGCGGGGCCAAACCGTTCTCGGGGAAGGAGAAGCGGAGCAGGCGGAAATCCCGGCAGAACACGGCGAGTTCCTCGGGGATGAACTTGAGGGTGGAGGCGGCCGTGAGCACCTTGGGCTTGGAGAAGCTGCTGGCTGCGGTCGGGGGGTGAGGCGGTCAGGGCTGAACCCCGAGAGCCGCCCGGCTCATCCCGCGTGTGTCCCCAGGTGTCCCCAGTGTCCCCCGTACCTGCCACCAGTTTGTGGATGCAGGGCAGCGCCACCTCGTCCTCAGGGCGCAGGAGGCCACGGGAGCCGGGAGCCTGCGGGAGAGTGGGGAGGGCTGGGAACTGCCCCGAGTGTCCCCCAGGCCCGGGAGGGGAGCCGGGGATGGATCGGGGGTGGGACATCTGCACCGATGTCCCTTGTCCCCGCTATGTCCTGCAGTGAGGAGCTCCCCGGGTGAAGGATCTGCAGTCAAGGAGCCGGAGTGGGCTGGGATGGAGCTGGGATGGGAGGCAGGGGTGCGGTGGGGCTGAGCCGAGGGTCGGGGTGCGGTGGGGTGGGGTCGGAGTGGGATCGGGATGTGCCGGGATGGGGTCGGGATGTGCCGGGATGGGGTCGGGATGGGATCGGGATGCGCCGGGATGGGATCGGGATGTGCCGGGATGGGATCGGGATGTGCCGGGACGGGGTCGGGATGTGCCGGGATGGGGTCGGGATGTGCCGGGATGGGGTCGCGCCGGGGCAGGGATCCCCCAGGGCAGGCGGCGCGGGGCCCCGCGGTCCCGTTCCCGCTGTTCCCGGTGTTCCCGGTGTTCCCGGTGTTCCCGTCGCACCTGGCCGGGCACGAAGGCGAGGCGCCGGTTGGTGCAGAGCAGCGTCCCCGGGACGGAGCCGCCGCCGTTCCCGCGGCGCCGCCGGGCGCCCGCCGCCTCCTCGAGCACCCGCTCCCCTGCGGGGACCGACACTGGGTGCGGGGCTCCGAGCGCCCCGAGCCCCCCAGAACCCCCGGCCCCGGTCCCGGCCCTACCTGGGAGCGCGGGGAAGGGCGGGCGGCGGCCGCCCGGGGCCCCGCTCATGGCGCAGGGACTTTGGCCGGGCGGGCCCGGAGCGCCGGGGCCGGAGCGGCCCGGGAAAGAGCCCCGAGCGCCCGGCCCGGCTCCGGCATCCCGCCCTGCACTCCGGCATCCCGCCCTCCCCTGGCATCCCTGCCCCGCCATCCCGCCCCTCGGAGCCCGGCGTTCCGCTCATCCCGGCCCCGCCGATCCCGGCGTTCCGCCCCGGTACCGGCGGAGGGAAAGGGGGGCAGCCCGGGAGCTCCGCGGGCGGACGGGGACGGGGGCGGCCTGAGGCACCCCGAAGTTCACTGTTGGGTCGGGGGTACAGACCCCACGGCCACCCCTCGGGGACGGGCGGGTCTGGGGTCTCCAAAGAGGGGGAACCCCCAAACCCCGGCAGCAGCGGAGCGGGAGGGGCGCGGGGCCCCTCCCGGGCACACGGCGGCGGCAGAGGCTGCTCGGTGACTCACGGCACAAGCACGGAGCCTTCTCCTCCCCAGCCAAGCCGAGCCAAGCCGGCCCCGTCCCTCCCTCGCCGAGCCCGCAGCGGGCAGCAGGTGGATGGCGGCCCCAGTGCCACCTGTGCCACCCCCCGGTGCCACCCGTGCCACCCCCCGGTGCCACGACACCTCCGGGCACCCCAAACCCGAGGCAGCCAAATAAATCCTGACACAACCCAGGCACACAGAAACTCCAGTTCCAGCTCTCGTTCCTGCTGTGTTTCCCCCCAGATTTTTGGGGCAGTGGCAGCTTTGGAGGCTGCAGTTGGTGCACCCCAATTTTCCCCCCGCAGCAGAATCACCTGGCAGAGGTTCCCGGGGCTGGGAAAAGCTTTTGGCAGATGAGAGGAATTTCCTGGAGGCTTTGAGCCCGGACGGGGTCAGTCGGGGCCATGGCAGGAGGGAAGATCCTGGAGGAAAATCATCAGAGGTGGAGCTGGGCACGGAGTGTCCGCCCACAATGCCCGGAGGAAGGAAAAACAGAGCTGGGAGAGAAAATCCCAGTGCCAGAAATCCCTTGGGAAACTGTGCTGGGGTCCCACCTTCCAACCACCCCCAAAACTTTTTCATTTAAAGCTTCAGCATCCCTGTGGCCCGTGCTGGGATTCATCCCTGATTTTGGAGCCTCAGGTACCAAAGGGAGCCCTGGGATGCAGGTGGGGAAAAGAGCAGCAAGGACAGACAGAAACAGGGAGGGAGGGGTGTTTGAGGCTGTTGTTTTTTAAATGAAAGCCAAGAATTAGTAGCAAAATGGAATCACACAATAAATAATATAAATAATAACCCCAAAATCCCCAAAGAATTGGATGGAGAAGGGGATGAGGAGCAGCCCCAGGAGGGGATTGGGGATGCCCTGAGGGCGAGGGGATGAAGGAGCCTCAGGTGCATCAGCTGAAGGTTTTTATTGTCAATGAGTCTGTGGTGCCACAACGAGGCCACAGGTACAGCCCAAGTGCAACGCTCTGGCCCTGTTCAGGAGGCCAAATATCACCAATTAATCTGGAATGAATTAAAAAAAAAAAAAGGAGTTTTTTTGTGAATAAACCACTGCAGAATTAATTCAGGTCACTCAGTGTCGCGTTAGTGAGACCCAAAGCTGCCCCGGCCTCCTCTGCCGAGGGTGAATCTCATTTAATAAAATCAAATCAAATCTCATGAACGGGTTTTACACACGCTGAAAGACAAAGTTTTCCTCCACCAGGATCAATTGGAATTCCAACCACACCAGTTAAGTGCACTTAGTTTGACCTTGGGGTCACACCACAGTCTCCCCATGGAAAAATCCCTCCTGGGGGCAGGTTTGGTGCTTCTCCTGCAGTTTTGGGGTTTTTTTCCCTCCAGCACTGCTGCTTTTCCTGCAGGTTTTTTGCCTTCTCCCCATCCCCACCCAATCCAGCCTCCACTGGGATGGAGCTCCCCAAAAAGGAGAGAAATTCCCCCAAAACCTGAGTGCTGAAGCATCAGCTCCCCCTGCCCTCCCGTGCCCTGGGGCATCCCTGCTCCACAGGACATTCCCAACACCAAAACAAAGCTGCTGCTCCAATTTTGGGGAAAAATAAACATCAGAACGTGGAATTTAAACCAAGAGCCCATAAATAGTGAAGGGTTCGGGTTGGGTTTTAACCATCTCAGCTTCAAATTTGGGGTGAACCAAATGGGGGCAGAGCTTGTGCTGTTTAACCAGCACTGCACGGCCCTGCCTGGGGTTGAAGTCCATTGGAATTCCTGCATTTTGAGGGAGAAATGTGGAATTTGTTCCCAGGTAAGAGGAGCCAGCTGGAGTGGGTGTCACACCCTCCCCTTCCCACAGCTTCAGCCACGCTCGGGGATTTTATAAAACCGGGGAAAACAACACTGGAATCAAACCATCCCTGGGCTGTCTGAAATTTGGATTTGAAAATCTGCACACAAGGAGCTTTGCTGGGCTGGACTCAAAATGTTGGGATCCCACCAAGAAAGGCCCAATTTGGGGGCATTTAGGTGTAGGAAAGGCCTTAACTCTGGGGTTTTGGGTCTAAATGAACACTTTTAGGGCCAAGTGTAAGGCGTGGGGTGATGCCCGAGCTCACTTCCAGCTCCTCTTCCTCATCCCCTCTCCAGGCAATGGCCATGGGCAGGAAGGCGTTGCATAGTTCGATTCCTTCTGGAAAATCAACCCAAAAATAGAAAGGAGGGAATGTTGTAAAGCTCTGGCTGAAGGACACAACTCCTGTTTTATTTCCGTGTGGTGGGAAATGCTGCACCTCACTCTGTGCAGGACCGGGTTTGGGAGCTGCAGTCACCAAAACAACCCCAAGGAATTCTGTGCAAACATCGCAGTGCTAAAGTGAATCCCACCCTGGGAGCCAGGGGGCCGGGATGGGGTCAGGAACAACACGTGGGAGGAGGATTTTACCTTCTTGTTCTGCTTTTTTTTAGCCCTGTTATCAAAAAATATGGATTAATTCCGCAGCCTAAAGGTCAGTTGGTGGCTCAGCACAACGGAGCCGAGTTAATGAGGATCAGAGGTAGTACAGAGTAGCTGTGCTCAAGTAGGAGTTACACGGGGCTGGGGGGGCTCTGGGACCCCTTTCCAGTGGCTTTTCCTGGGGGATTTGCCCCAGGCTCACTGGGAATTCCTGGCAGGATCTCCTGTGGGCTGGGGGTTCTGCACAGGAAGAGAAACCTCCAATCCCTCGAGCTCTGGGAGTCCCCCCTGCCCAGGAAGAGTTTAAAAAGAACATTTTAAAACCAGAGTTCAGCTCATGGGGAGGAGAGGAGGGGACAGAGCCCTGAGCCTGTCCTGGTGCTCACAATCACCCAGGACTGGGTGGGGGGCGTCCAAGCCACCTCACCTCATCAAAGTCCAACTCCAACACGGTGTCGCTCAGTACCAGCAAGAAGAAATACAGAATAAAACCAGTGTTAAAAAACTCCATTAAAAGCTTTTGTGACTCTCAAAATGGGGTATTTCTGCTCCGTCCCAGGCGGTCAGGAAGTGGGAAGGACCTGGTGGGAGCTGCTCCCCCTGCCCACTCCCAAAGCTTTGGTCTGGTTTATTGAGTTTCTGAGGAAATTCTCCCCCCTCACCCTGTGCTCCGAGCCGAGCAGCCCCCCTGGGAATCCTTCTCCTCCCCTGCAGGGGCTCCAGGAACTCGGGGGCTGCTTTCCCTGCTCTCTCCCTCCTGCACCCATCAACGCCACCAGCCCGTCCCAGCTGGCCCAACGCTGCTCCCACCTCCTGCAGAGCGCGAGAGGAGCGTGGCTGGGTGTGAGAAACCAAACTGCATCTCTGTTATTGCATCCCCCACGTGCCAGGGGTCCGACGTGCACAGGGGGAGCTCAGAACCTGTGCACCAGCGCCTCCCTCTCCCTGCGCCGCAGCTCCTCCTTGTAACAGCACGAGCAGAAATTCCCGGTCTCTGGGTGTCCGTAAAAGCTGCAGTTGGGCTGTTTGCACTTGGTCTGCTGGATGTTGTAGAGGCCTTGGCTTCTCATTTTCTCCGCCGTTCCTCCCTGCTCCTGCTCCAGCAGCTCCCGGCAGCCGTTGCTGTGCGGGGGCAGGAGGCAGCCGGAGCCCTCGCGCTCGGCGGGGAGCGGAGCCCGGCTCTCCATGTCCGTGGGGGAGAAGCGGCCCAGGGGGGCAGGCGCGGGTGGGCAGGGGCCCAGCCGGCCCTGGTGGTGCCGGGGCAGGGTGGCATAGGGGGGGAGGCTCCCGCAGGGCCCCCCCGCCAGCTGCCGCCGGCCCTCGGGACACGCGGGTGGGTGCAGCCCCTCGGCGCTGCCCATAGAGGGCCTGGGGAAGGTGAAAACGCCGGAATAGCCGGCTGGAAAAGCAGCGAGTTTAGCACCCACGGCCGGCTCCAGGGGCTGGGGGGGGTAGCTGGGGGGCGGCGGGCAGAACGCGGGGCCCGGCATCGCCTCCTCGCTCCGCTGGGCGCCCGCCTCCCCCTCCGGCCTCTTGGCCGCGGCGGCGCCGCCCAGCGCCTTCTTCTCGGCCTCCTTCTGCCTCTGCTCCGCCAGGAACCGCTCCTCAGCGTCCAGGAGGTACCTCTGGATCATCTCCTCCTGGAACTGGTGCCGGGTGCTGGTTTTGAGGTGGCTGGCGAAGATGAACTTGCGCTCGCCCTGCATGGCGGCGCGCAGGATGCTCAGGCTCAGCCGAACGTCGCTGCTGTACTTGGAGGGATCCGAGGGCTTCTCCAGGGCTGCTTTACCCGCACCAGGCTTCTCTGCAGGAGCCGAATCTCCGGGGGAACATTCCTCCTTGCTGTCCTTCCGTGCCTTCAGCGATCCTTTCTTCTTCTTCTCCAGGGTGTCTCCCTGCCCGTTGCTCACGCCGCCCTTGACGCCTTTGCTGTGCATCAGCCCCCCCATGTTCTTTTTTAGTTTGCTGCCCAGAGTCTTCCCGAAGCTTCCCAGCTTGTTGGCTACCGAGTCTGCTCGTTTTTTATCCTTCTCCTTCTCCTTTTCCCTCTCTTTCTTTGGTTTCTCCCTGTCCTTGGCTGCCCTGGCGCCCCCGTTGCTGGCAGAGCTGCTGCACACCGACTCCTTGTCCGACTCGCCCGACTCCGCTGCCGAGCGAGCGTCGTCGCCCGCCGAGGCCGTGGGGGACTCTGGCTGAGCCAGGGGCGCCTGGGGAGGGAGCAGAGACAAAATATCAGAGTCTGGAAACCGCTCAGGTAAAGATTCCCAGGTGGAAGGTGAAGCAAAGGAGGTGGCGTGGCTTGGAACGCTGAGAAAGGCGTGTCCCCAATGCATCCTGCACACCCCTAAACATCCCCGGGGCACCTTTGCAGCCTGAGACAGTCCAGGACCTTATGGTTCTGTTCTGTGATTCTCTGATACCTCCACTTGCAAATCCAGGGAGATTTCAGGGGTAAAAATCCAGGGAGGAGGAGGAGGTTGAGATTGTCCCAGTCTCGAGGTGGCCACAAACCAACAGCTCCCATTTGTTTGGAGCATGGGGGGTCCCTGAGGGGCTTCTGGGTCATGTGAAACTGAAAATGGACACGGAAAGTTCTGGGGAAAAGGTGCCCACACGCAAAACTGAGCCACTTCCTGCTCTCTGGCAGAATCAGCCGCAATTCCTGTGGGCACAGAGCCCCCAGGTGAGGCCCTACAACAGCTTTCCTGCAGAGAGGAGGGGTGAATAATTCATAGGTAAAGAAGATCCCCCTGGTGCCTTTACCTGCATGTCACAAGGCAACGTGATCCATCTGACATTCATGTAGCTGTGCAGCAGGTGCAGTTTGGCTTCCAGTGACAGGGTCACGCTGGCATTGGAGGGGAAAGGCACAGGTCAGAGCCATTTCCCACCTGGAAACATCTCCCCCCATATCGACATTGTTCCCTGTGTTGTGTATTGAAATGGGGCTTTTCCAAGGGTACAAAAGGGATAATTGTGAAGTTTTCCTTTCAATGAAAACCCAAAGGGAGAAATCAAATTCCTCAGTGTTGGAATCAAAACGTTTCTACCTCAGCCACAGGAAGTGCTGGGACCAAACCATGGTGAGATCTGAGGCCCAAAGCCTCACCCAGACCAGACATGATCTGGTGGCCGCCACCCTCCCCATTCCAGGGACCCACAGCACAAGGATCTGGTGGCAAATTGAAAAATTTGTGCACATTTTTTGTGCTGCTATCACAGGAGATGCTCCCCTGCTGTTGATGCCTTGAGCCACACCCAGCCCAGAGCTCCAGGATCTGGAGCATCATCACTCAGAGGTGGAACAAAGGTTGTGAGATGTCACAGCCCCACCCAAATCACATCAAAATGAAGGGAAAGCTGAACAGGGCCATTCCCTGGGCACAGCTTTCACCCAGCACCAACCTGGCCAGCTTGACATTGTCACTGTCATCCTTCCCCCACTGCCACTCCTTGCCCGGGTCCACGGCGAAGTGCACGGGGAGCAGTTTGTGCTCAGAGTCCGTCAGGGGGATCACAGCTGCCAGAAACGGGACAGGAATGTCACAGAAATGTCACAGAAATGTCACAGAAATGTCACAGAAATGTCACATTGACAGCCCAGGAGGACAAATATTGCACACCTGGAGCCAGCCCTGAGCACAGCACCCACCAGGAGCATTTCTGTCACCTCTGATGGCAAATCCCAGTGCTGGGATCATGGAATTGTCAGAGCACCTGAACCTCACAGGGAAGAGTTTCTCCACAATTTCCCACCCAGCCCTGCCCTATGTCAGAGGAAAGCCACTCCTCCTGTCTTGTCACCTTTGTCCCAAGTCCCCCTCCAGCTCCTGGAGCCCCTGTGGGCACTGGAAGAGCTCCCAGGCCAGGGCTCTGTTGGTTTTCTGGGCTCACATTGATGGCTCCTGGCCAGCTCTTCCTCCCCAGCACCCCCAAATCTTCCTCCTCCTCCTCAGTTTCTCACCTGAATCCCATCACTCACCTTGATCTTTTGTGTTTTCCTTCTGCTCCATGGAGACCAGGGCAGAAAAATGAGCTTGGTCATAAGCCAGGACCAGAGGGGACCGGTGGCATTTGTTGGCTGGGACTTCCAGGGGCAGATAAATCCCTCCAAAGGGAATTGGGGCAAATGCTGGCAACAATTGAGAGTGGTTAGTTGTGATCACAGGTTCAAGAGTTCAGAGCTGTTTGTGCTGCAGCTGCTCCAGAACGAGCCCTTTGCCTCAATGGAGGGCTCACCTGCAATTATCTCTCATCTCAGGGGACATTAAACAAAACCACAACCCAAAATAGATGTTTATTTTACATCAGGAGGATTTCAAATGTGGAATGAATTGGTATTTTCTATAAAAAGCCTTCCTCTTCACTCCCCCACAAGACAAACTTTGCCCACAGAAGGATGGAAATTGATAAACCTTCCCTGACAGGGAACTGAAGGTGACGGTGGAAAATCCAACACCCAGGGAATGGAGGAAAATCCACCAGGAAATGGAATTTCTCATCTCTAGACGTGTGTGTAGAGGTAAAAAAAGAAAAAAACCTCGTGTGGATGCTGTTAAAGCAGCAGAAATTGGGTTGGGAGCCAAACCTGACCTGGCCCCTCACCTGCAGAGGTGAATTTTCCCCCCTGCACCATTCCCAACTCCAGGTGCAGCTTTGACAGCAAAAAGGGCCCAGAAAAGGTGGAAAGGGAAGGTGAGGAGCTCAGAGAGGCTTTGGGAAGAGAGGGAGGTCTCACCTTCACCACCTGAGTCCCTCAGCATCGTGTCTGCCACCACCACGATGGGTCTCTTCAGCACGTGGGCCAGCACAAAGACGTGGAACTCCTCCAGGCTCTCGTACACCGGCTCCTCCGAGCTCTCCACCCTGGGCAGAGGAGAAGCTGAAGGTCATCCCTTGGGTATTCTGCACATTCAAACATTTGCTTTGGAACACCAGCAGGAGGTTTCACAGCCAGGAGAGGCTGAGCTCAGCTCTGATCTGAGGGTTTAGGTGTGGATTCCCCAAACGTGAGGGTTTAGGTGTGGATTCCCCAAAATGTGAGGGTTTAGGTGTGGATTCCCCAAAATCTGAGGGTTTAGGTGTGGATTCCCCAAAATGTGAGGGTTTAGGTGTGGATTCCCAAAACGTGCGGGTTTAGGTGTGGATTCCCCAAAATGTGAGGGTTTAGGTGTGGATTCCCCAAAATGTGAGGGTTTAAATGTGGATTCCCAAAATGTGAGGGTTTAGATGTGGATTCCCCAAAATGTGAGGGTTTAGGTGTGGATTCCCAAAATCTGAGGGTTTAGGTGTGGATTCCCAAAATGTGAGGGTTTAGGTGTGGATTCCCAAAATGTGAGGGTTTAGGTGTGGATTCCCAAAACGTGAGGGTTTAGGTGTGGATTCCCCAAAATGTGAGGGTTTAGGTGTGGATTCCCCAAAATGTGAGGGTTTAGGTGTGGATTCCCAAAATGTGAGGGTTTAGGTGTGGATTCCCAAAATCTGAGGGTTTAGGTGTGGATTCCCAAAACGTCCTGCTCCAAAACAAGGGTTTGTGCCCAAGGAATGCCCAGCTGCTGCCTGGCCTGGCTGGGAGTCCCTTATCTAAAGATAAGGACAGCTGAGGCTGGGAAGTGTCCTTGAAACAGAAGGGAGATGGCAAAAAAATCTCAGCTCTGGGTTATTCTGATTTCAGCGTGAGAAGCAGAAGGAAACAAAAGGAAACAAAAGGAAACACAAAGAAGGTCAAGGAAAAACACAAGGAAGCAGAAGGGAGCAGAAGGAAACACAAGGAAACAAACAAAAGGAAGCACAAGGAAAACACAAGGAAACACAAGGCAAATATTTATTTCCTGCCCAATCCATCTCCTACCCCACAGGAGCAGCCCCAGAATCCCTTCCTGGGACGCTCCATGTGCCTGGGGCTGCCTCAGGATCTTTGTCCTTCCCCTGAAACCCCAACCAGCCCAACCCAGAGCTGCTGCCCTGCCCTGGGGCACCCTGAGAGCTGAGGGGATTTACTCCCTGTTGTACCCTGGGTGTGGATTCACTCCCTGTTGTAGGTGCAGATTTACTCCCTGTTGTACCCTGGGTGTAATTCACTCCCTGTTGTACCCTGGGTGTGGATTCACTCCCTGTTGTACCCTGGGTGTAATTTACTCCTGTTGTACCCTGGGTGTAACTCACTCCCTGTTGTACCCTGGGTGTAATTTACTCCCTGTTGAAGGTGCAGATTTACTCCCTGTTGTACCCTGGGTGTAATTTACTCCCTGTTGTACCTTGGGTGTAATTCACTCCCTGTTGTACCCTGGGTGTAACTCACTCCCTGTTGTACCCTGGGTGTAATTTACTCCTGTTGTACCTTGGGTGTAATTCACTCCCTGTTGTGCCCTGGGTGTAATTCTCTCCCTGTTGTACCCTGGGTGTAATTCACTCCCGGTTGTACCCTGGGTGTAATTTACTACTGTTGTACCCTGGGTGTAATTTACTCCTGTTGTACCCTGGGTGTAATTCACTCCCTGTTGAAGGTGCAGATTTACTCCCTGTTGTACCCTGGGTGTAATTCACTCCCTGTTGTACCCTGGGTGTAATTCACTCCCTGTTGAAGGTGCAGATTTACTCCCTGTTGTACCCTGGGTGTAATTCACTCCCTGTTGTACCCTGGGTGTAATTTACTCCCTGTTGTACCCTGGGTGTAATTTACTCCCTGTTGTACCCTGGGTGTAATTTACTCCTGTTGTACCCTGGGTGTAATTTACTCCTGTTGTACCCGCCGTACCCGCCGCAGCCGCCGCCGTTGGTGCCGTAGTGCACGCGGGGCTCGCTCGACGCCAGCTTGATCAGCTCATTCCACTCCTTCTGCCACTCCTCCTCCGTGTAAACCAGGCCAGACTGAAAAAGGGCAAAAAGAACCCAAAATCATCCAGGGAAAGCTCTCCCAGTTACTCCAGAGTGGGTTTGTACCCACAGCACAACTGTGGGTTATCCTCTATGGGTTATACAAAAATAATCAACACATTCTGCACCACGGCCTCAGAAGTGCTTCCCAATATCCATCCAAATTTCCCCTCTCCATTTAAATCCATTCCCCTTGTGCTGTCACTTGTCCTGTGCAGGAATGTGCTCTCTGCTGATGGAGTGACAAAATTATCTTTTTTTGTCTCTTTAAAAACAAAAAAATCCAGAAGTTTCTCTCTTCAATTAGGGAAAAAGTCCTCATGGGACTTGGGGGACTCAAGGATGGCTAATTGGACAGAAGCAGAAAAATCCTGCCTAAACAATTCACTAGAAAAAGAAGAGAACAAATAAATTAATTGATTTTGTGAGGTGTTTTACCAGGAGCAGGAACCTCTTGCATTTAACTTGGTTTTTCTCTGTAAAGAAGAGAATTTTGACTTTTATTAAAACTTGGTTTTTTGCCTTTTATTAAAACTTGGTTTTTTGCCTTTTATTAAAACTTGGTATTTTGCCTTTTATTAAAACTTTTCTGTTTCCACCACTACCACAGAAGCCATCCTGGTAATTTTATGCCTCCTGAGGTAGCTGAGCTATCTTGGTGTGATATAAATCTCCAAAAGCTTCTAAGACCTGGCTCAAGGAGATCATTTATCAACCCCAAGACCCTTTAATTTTGCTGCAGCTCTGACTGCAGGACCCCCCTCAGCCCAGCCCAGCCCAGAATTCCAGACTGGCACCTCCCAGAGGCACAGGTTTGTACCCACAGCACAACCATCCTCTATGGGTTATACAAAAATAATCAACACATGCTGCACCACGGCCTCAAAAGTGCTTCCAAATTTCCCCTCTCCATTTAAATCCATTCCCCTTGTGCTGTCACTTGTCCTGTGTAGGAATGTGCTCTCTGCTGATGGAGTGACAAAACCATTTTTGTCTCTTTAAAAACAAAAAAATCCAGAAGTTTCTCTCTTCAATTAGCACCGCTCAGCTCCCACCTCCTTGTTCTGCTGCGTCTGCTGCCAGCGCCAGCGGCGCCTCAGCGCCTCCCGCTCCGCTCCCTTGTCCATCAGCGTGTGCAGGGACTTCCTCAGCATCAGGTCCCGGTCGTGGAAGCCCCACATTCCTGCGGGGAGAAGGAGCAGGAGGGTCAGGAGGAGCTGCTGGGACTCCCTGAGCCCCGGCAGGGAAGGGGCTGCTCCATCAATCCCACATTTCCTTCAGGGAAACTCGCCCAAATCAGAATGACGCACAAATAACAGCCAGGATTTGCACCCAGAGCACTTCTCCTCTATTTGTTTTTTCCCTCACATCTTTTATTTCCCTCCTCACAGCCCACTCCTTCCTTTATTTCCTTTGCAGTAGTCATTGTACCAGAGGGGGAGAAGGATTTCAGAAGCTGCTGCAGCCCCTTCCCTGAACCACAGCCAGGAGCAGCAGCATCCAGAACGGCTCCTGCCCCCAAAGGAGCACGGGGGGCTCCTCCCCAGGGATTTGGGGGCTGTTTTCCTGTGGATTAACCCAAACCTTACCCAGGGAGGCAGCGTGGAGCAAACAATTCCCATCTCCAGTGGTGGCCAGGGGCAGCAGGCGCTGGCAGCTCGGATCCACCGCCACCCACCAGTTGAGACGTCCTGGGGACAATGGGGAGAGTGAGAAACCATGGGATGGCACTGGGGGGCTCTGGGGGCACTGCAGGATGTGGTTTCAGCCCTTCTGGAACAAAAACCAGCTGAACAAGGAGTTTAGAGAGGGTGGAAGGAGCACCTGGGCAGGTGGGAAGGTTCAGACCCAGGATTGGGTGGGGAAGGGTCAGGAGAAAGCAGCAAAAAGAGATTGGAGCTGCAAAACTCCCTGAGGATGCCAGGAAAGGACTGGGCTGGATTTGGGGCAGAATTGCACCCAAACAGGAGCCAGGAACCCCACCCAGAGCAGCTCTGCTCTATCTGTTTTCCCCCACACCCCTTATTTCCCTCCCCACAGGCTGAAAATGCCACCAGGAGCACCCAGCACAAACAATTTCTCCAGGGAAAATCAGCTTTTTGCTGCTTGCTGGAACCAAACCCCTCCAGTTTCAAGTCTCTCATGGCCACATTTCCCTGCTCACTGGTTTTGAGGCAGAACATTCCAGGATTTCTGCTGATCCCAGCAGCTTTCCTGCTGCAAATGCAAACTGACAGCGCTTCAGACTGGGAGTTTTGGGTCACTGTGGTGATTCAAGTGAAAAAGCAGCTAAAAATAGAAGGGTGGAAGAAATGCCCAGTGTGGCTGAAGATTCAGCCCTTCCCAAGGGAGTGAGGCTGGGCTGGGTCAGGACTTTGAACCCCCTGAGTCTGAGTCTGAGTCTTGCCCTGCCCTCAGCGCCCTCCTGGGCTGCCGTATTTTCCGAGGCTTTTTGGATCCAGCTTTTTGGCTGCATGAAGCTGTTTAGGCTTCCAAGTTGTATTTCAATTGCTCCTGCAGGAAACCAACCCTTTTCCTTTCATTTTTCAGAGCCTCTCCTTCTTCTGGAGCACCATCCCTGCTGGGGACCCCAGTGCAGAGCCATGGGATCGCTGGGAACGCTCTGTACAACCTCAGGGAGAGGAACCAAAGGCAGAACACAGAGGTTAAACCATCCCCAAGCACCAGAAACGCTCTGTGCGTGCCTGCCCGGTGCCTGGGAGGCTGTGCAGGCCCCGGGCTGAGGGGACACACCTTGCAGAGGCATTTCTGTGCCCAAGTGTTTGCCTGTGGTTACGCAAGAGAAATCGGCTCCAGAGCAACCCCACGCCCAACCAACCCTCCTGCTCCTCCTGGAAAGGCCAAGAGGCTGCCCACAAGTGTGGAAAACAATTTCAGAGCCCAGGAGATTCCTCTGTGTGCCCTGGAGGAGTCCAGACCCTGGGAAGGGGCTCAGAGACCTTGGCACAGAGTGAAAAACACCAAAAGCACCTGAGCCTTTGATTTTAACCATGGAAAAACAATTACCAACTTTGTATGAGCCACAAGGGTCTGAGTGGAATGATAGGGGATTTAGCACAGGGTGAAAATGTAGAATTTTGGGGTTTTAGAATGGGGGTTCAGGAGGCAGGATGGAGGGATTTGGGTGGAAACTCCTCAGATTTCCTTGGAGGACTCCAGATCCTGGGAAGGGGCTCAGAGACCTTGGCATGGAGTCAAAACCACCAAAAGCACCTGAGCCTTTGATTTTAACCACGGGAAAAACAATTACCAACTCTGTGTGAGGAGTTACAAGCCACAGGAGTTTGAGTAGAATGATAGTTAGTTTGTCAAAAACTGGAAAAATAGAATTTTGGGGTTTTTAAATGGGGGTTCAGGAGGCAGAATGGAGAGATTTGGATGTGCCTTGTTGTTCCTCTTTCTTCTTCTTTCCTCCATCTTCTGGGTGATGGTGGCACTTTTGGGTTGGTTTAGAGAAGGAACAGACTGTCTAACAGAGGTGATAGGTATTGGAAAATTATTGTAAATAAAGTACAGGTAGTTTTTAGTATAAAAAGCTAACACCGCCCCAAGGCAGTCAGTGTGCTGGACAGACCTCAGCAGGTCAGAAAAAGAATAAAATAAAATAAAAATAAACAACCTTGAGAACCACAGCTGAGAGATCCTGACTCCTTCTTTAATTACAGGGCTGGGAAAAAGAGATTTTTAAATCACAACCATAGAGACTCCAAGAGCTGCCCAGAATGTTGAAAACAACACATTTCTCTGTGTGTGTGTGGTTCTTAACCAGCCCTGAGAGCTCTGCAGGGAAACCAAGTGGATTTAGGAGCCTGAGGGATCTTTTCAGAATGGTCATGGCAGCAAACAAATCTTCTGCACAGAGGAAAAGTGCATTGGCACCCAGAGGATCCCCCTGGTTCAGCCCACAGCGTGTTTGGGGAAATGCCATTGTATTTTCCACCACCAGGTGTATTTCCACCTGAACAGGTGACAGCAAAGGGAGGAACCGATGGCCCCACCCAGGCTGGAGGGAGAATTGCTCCATCCAAAGCAGAAATGAGGATTTGCTCATCCCAACCATAAATGGCTTCCCCAAGGCTACCAGGGATGCACTGAGGCTTCCTGGCACAGGGAGTGTCCCAGGGGAGCTCCAAGGGATCAGCACCTTTCAGTTCTTTGTGATTTTTATCCCCAAATATCCCCAGGTGAGGCAGCAGGGACTCACTGCTCCTCCCTGTGTGACACAAACAAACCCAGCTGCAAATCCCCAGCTCAGAGCAAAGCCTGAGCCCTGATCCTCAGGGGTTTGTGCCAAACCAAGGCTCCACTCAGGGCACAGACCTTTCCAAACCACTCCAAGCCCATCCAAAGCATTCCCAGAGGATCTCATTGAAGCTTTCAGCCACTTTGGAAGTGTTCATTGGTGTAACAGGAGCTCTGAATTCATGGAGAAGAGGATCTGGACATTTATTGGGCTGTAAAATCTATTTCCTTAATCCCCTAAGGATGCTGTGTGCTAAATTAATATTGGGAGCTCCTGCAGATCACAGCACCATGCTCAAAACCCCACTTGGAACATTTCATAGCTGCACTACAGCCCTTTGTTAGACAAAACACTCATTTATAACAACCCACAGACACTCAAATCTCCAAAAGGCATTTTCTAAAACTCAGAATTCATAAATTCCTTCCCATTAACAGCATCCCAGAACACCTGGCAGTGCCCCCAGCCCACAGATGAAGCACCCAGCAACCGCCAGCCCCAGATTTGATTTGTGCAGGGACAGAGGGAGCCAAGGCTGCTCTGCTGGGGTGAGATCTGGGGTTGATCTGCAGCAGCAGCTCTGCTGTCACCTCCCAGCACGGCCCTGTAATGGGATCGCTGGGATCAGGTGCTCATTCCCAAAACATGAGAATATTTCTTACAGCAACTCCTGAGCAGCACAGGGGGGAAGCTGTGCCCTCAGTGTCTGTTATCCCTAAGGATAATGTGTTTTCTGGTATCTGCAGCAGCACAGAAACAGCAGGAGTGGAAATGGAAACCCTCCTGAGATCCCTCACGGGAACCCTCCTGGTGCCAGGGATGGGATTTTCCCTGCCAGCACAAATGTCCCCTCATTTCTTCATTTACAGACCCTGGATGTCCCCTCATTTCTTCATTTACAGACCCTGGATGTCCCCTCATTCCCTCATTTACAGACCCCTGGATGTCCCCTCATTCCCTCATTTACAGACCCTGGATGTCCCCTCATTCCCTCATTTATAAATTCCTGGATGTCCCCTCATTCCCTGAATTACAAATTCCTGGATGTCCCCTCATTTCTGCATTTACAGACCCTGGATGTCCCCTCATTCCCAAATTCCCTGGATGTTCCCTCATTCCCTCATTTACAATTCCCTGGATGTCCCCTCATTCCCTGAATTACAAATTCCTGGATGTCCCCTCATTCCCTCATTTACAAATCCCCTGGATGTTCCCTCATTTCTTCATTTACAGATCCCCTGGATGCCCTCTCATTTCTTCATTTACCGACCCCTGGATGTTCCCTCATTTACAAATCCCTGGATGTCCCCTCATTCCCAAATTCCTGGATGTCCCCTCATTCCCTCATTTACAAATCCCCTGGATGTCCCCTCATTCCCCCATTTACAGATCCCTGTATTTCCCCCTCATTCCCTCATTTCCAGACCCCTGGCAGCTCTCCAGGAACCTGGAACCAAACCAGGGGGTTCCTCCCCAGCAGCACTGGAGCAGCAGCATTGATATCCAGAATTTATCAGGAATTCCCTTTCCCTGCCTCTCCACAGGACTGGCAGATGGAGCATGGGGTGGGACAATGCCAGTTTTGGGAGTTTTGGGATTTTTGGGGTGTTTTCCCTCTCAGCACAGCAATGACAGCCCTGGGTTGGTTACACTCAGTTCCCATGGGTGAAGGGAAGCAGCTCCTACTCAACCCTTGCACCAGGTCATAAAAATGATGAATAATTCCCTGCTGGATGTGCATCCACGGGGTATCCCAGTGTCACTGCCACATTTTCTGGAAAATCCCCGTGCCCAGGATTTCTTCTCCTGAGAAACCTCAGAGCAAAAGGAAACCAACATTGTCCCATTTGCTTCTCCTGTGCTTTGCTGCTTTGGAGTGAGGTTGGAGACTGTTTATCCAACAAGTGAATTGTTTTGAGTTAATGACCAATCACAATCCAGCTGTGTCAGACTCTGGAGAGAATCAGGAGTTTTCATCATCATTATTATTTCATCATCATCATCATCATCATTATCTTGTTAAGCCTTCTGTCAGTATCCTTTCTCTATTCCTTAGTATAGTTTTAATATAGCATGACATGATATGATATGATATGATATGATGTGATATATATAATGTGATATAATATCATATGTGATAGAATGTCATATAATATTATATAATATATATGTTGTGATGTGATATGATGTGATATAATATAATGCAATATAATGCAATGTAATGTAATGTAATGTAATGTAATGTAATATAATATAATATAATATAATGTAATATAAGTGATATATGATGTGATATAACATAATATGATATAACATAATATAACATTCTAATATAATATAATGTGATGTAATGTAATATAATATAAATGATGTGATATATGATATAACATGATATAATGTAATATCATTTAATATGATATGATATATATATTGCAATGTAATGTAATGTAATATGATATAATATGATATATGATATAATATAAGATAATGCAATATAATATGATATAATGTAATACCATTTAATATGATATAATATAATGAAATATCATATAATATCATAAAACAATAAATCAGTCTTTTAAGAACACGGAGTCAGATTCATCATTTCCTCCTACCAGGGGGGACCCAGAAAACACCCCAGGGTGGTGCCCAGACAATGCCCCACCCCAGGGTGCCCCCGTGGGTGGCACTGCCCGTGTCCCCAGCACTCACCAGCCTGCTCCAGCGCCACCAGCATGGACTGCTCGATGAGATCCCTCTCGATGAAGCTGCGGAACTCCTCGGAGTAGACGGTGAGGTCGGGCAGCTGGAAGGTGCAGATGGGCATCTCCAGCAGGTGCTCGCTGCTGCCGTTGCTGGAGACGTGCGAGCGGGCCAGGGACACGATGCTGGAGCTGGCGTGGGAGATGCCCCGGGACAGGCGCTTCTCTGGGGGACAGGAGGGACAACAACAGCACAGTGGGGCCGGAGCCGTGGGACACAACCATCTCTGTCCCCTTGAAAAGGGAAAAAACCCCACAGGTTTCTCTCCTTGATGAGGTGAGAAGGGATCTCAGAATCCTGGGGGATTTCACGTGTCACTGTCCTCAGGGACAGGCACTTCTCTGGGGGAAAGGAGGAAGAACAACCAGCAAAGTGGGGCAGGAGCAATGTAGGAATGTGCCCCCTGTCACCATCCTTTGTCCCCTTAAAAAGGAAAGAAACCCACAAGTTTCTCTCCTTGATGAGGTGAGAAGGGATCTCAGAATCCTGGGAGATTTCACCTCAAACTCAAGTGTCACTGTCCTCAGGACAGGCACTTCTCTGGGGGAAAGGAGGGAGAACAACAGCACAGTGGGGCAGGAGTGGTGTAGGAATGTGCCCCCTGTCACTTTGTGACAAAACCATCCTTTGTCCCCTTAAAAAGGGAAGAAACCCCAAAGTTTCTCTCCTTGATTAGGTGAAAAGGGATCTCAGAACTGTCCTCAGGACAGGCACTTCTCTGGGGGAAAGGAGGGAGAACAACCAGCACAGTGGGGCAGGAGTAATGTAGGAATGTGCCCCCTGTCACCATCCTTTGTCCCCTTAGAAAGGAAAGAAACCCACAAGTTTCTCTCCTTGATGAGGTGAAAAGAGATCTCAGAATCCTGGGGGACTTCACCTCAAACTTAAGTGTCACTGTCCTCAGGGACAGGCACTTCTCTGGGGGAAAGGAGGGAGAACAACCAGCACCCTGTCACTTTGTGACAAAACCATCCTTTGTCCCCTTAAAAAAGGAAGAAACCCCGAAGTTTCTCTCCTCAATTAGGTGAAAAAGGCATCTCACAGGTTCACCTCAAACTTAAGCTTCAGGTGCTTCTCTGGGGGAAAGGAGGGAGAACAACCAGCACAGTGGGGCAGGAGTGGTGTGGGAATGTGCCCCCTGTCACCATCCTTTGTCCCATTAAAAAGGGAAGAAACCCACAAGTTTCTCTCCTTGATGAGGTGAGAAGAGATCTCAGAATCCTGGGGGACTTCACCTCAAACTTAAGTGTCACTGTCCTCAGGACAGGCATTTCTCTGGGGGAGAGGAGGGAGAACAACAGCACAGTGGGGCAGGAGTGGTGTAGGAATGTGCCCCCTGTCACTTTGTGACAAAACCATCCTTTGTCCCCTTAGAAAGGGAAGAAACCCCAAAGTTTCTCTCCTTGATTAGGTGAAAAGGGATCTCAGAACTGTCCTCAGGACAGGCACTTCTCTGGGGGAAAGGAGGGAGAACAACAGCACAGTGGGGCAGGAGCAATGCAGGAATGTGCCCCCTGTCACTTTGTGACAAAACCATCCTTTGTCCCCTTAAAAAGGGAAGAAACCCCAAAGTTTCTCTCCCTGATTAGGTGAAAAGAGATCTCAGAATCCTGAGGGACTTCACCTCAAACTTAAGTGTCACTGTCCTCAGGGACAGGCACTTCTCTGGGGGACAGGAGGGAGAACAACCAGCACCCTGTCACTTTGTGACAAAACCATCCTTTGTCCCCTTAAAAAGGGAAGAAACCCCGAAGTTTCTCTCCTTGATGAGGTGAAAAAGGCATCTCACCCAGGTTCACCTCAAACTTAAGCTTCAGGTGCTTCTCTGGGGGAAAGGAGGGAGAACAACCAGCAAAGTGAGGCAGGAGTGGTGTAGGAATGTGCCCCCTGTCACCATCCTTTGTCCCCTTAAAAAGGAAAGAAACCCACAAGTTTGTCTCCCTGATTAGGTGAAAAGGGATCTCAGAATCCTGAGGGACTTCACCTCAAACTCAAGTGTCACTGTCCTCAGGACAGGCACTTCTCAGGGGGAAAGGAGGGAGAACGACCAGCACCCTGTCACTTTGTGACAAAACCATCCTTTGTCCCCTTAAAAAAGGAAGAAACCCAAAAGTTTCTCTCCTCTATTAGGTGAAAAAGGCATCTCACAGGTTCACCTCAAACTTAAGCTTCAGGTGCTTCTCTGGGGGAGAGGAGGGACAACAACAGCACAGTGGGGCAGGAGCAATGTAGGAATGTGCCCCCTGTCACCATCCTTTGTCCCCTTAAAAAGGAAAGAAACCCACAAGTTTCTCTCCTTGATGAGGTGAAAAGAGATCTCAGAATCCTGGGGGACTTCACCTCAAACTTAAGTGTCACTGTCCTCAGGACAGGCATTTCTCTGGGGGAGAGGAGGGAGAACAACCAGCACAATGAGGCAGGAGTGGTGTAGGAATGTGCCCCCTGTCACTTTGTGACAAAACCATCCTTTGTCCCCTTAGAAAGGGAAGAAACCCCAAAGTTTCTCTCCTCAATTAGGTGAAAAAGGCATCTCACAGGTTCACCTCAAATTTAAGCTTCAGGCACTTCTCTGGGGGAAAGGAGGGAGAACAACCAGCACAGTGGGGCAGAAGTGGTGTGGGAATGTGCCCCCTGTCACCATCCTTTGTCCCCTTAAAAAGGAAAGAAACCCACAAGTTTCTCTCCTTGATTATGTGGCGTCTCATAGGCCTGGAGGACTTCACCTCAAAGCCATTAGGTTCTTTGTTCACTTCTTTTTCTAGTAAAATGCCACTTTTGTGAGGTTTTTTACCAGGAGCCTGGAGAAGAGGAGGCTCAGAGGTGCCCTTATTGCTCTCTACACCTTCCTGGAGGGAGCTTGGAGACAGGTGGGTGTCAGTCTCTTCTGTCAGTTTTCCTCATTTTCCCCTTTTTTCCTCATTTTTCCCCATTCCAGGGCAGCAACTGACAGAAGCAGAGGACACAGCCTCAAGCTACCTCAGGGATGGTATAGGTTGCATATCAGGAAAAAAATTTTCACCAAAAGAATAATAAAGTACTGAAATGCTCTTCCCAAGGAGGTGTGGAATCACCATCTCTGGATGTGTTTAAAAAGAGTGGTGCTATAATCCGGTTGAGGTGTGAGGGCACAGGATGGATGATGATCTCAGAGGTGTCTCCCACCCTCATCATTCTGTGATTCTGTGCTCTGACAGGACACTGCCCATGCCAGGACATTGCCCAGCCCAGGACACTGCCCATGCCAGGACACCCCTCCAGGACACTGCCCAGCCCAGGACACTGCCCAACCCAGGACACTGCCCATGCCAGGACACCGCCCCAGGACACTGCCCATGCCAGGACACTGTCCAGCCCAGGACACTGCCCACACCAGGACACTGCCCCAGGACACTGCCCATGCCAGGACACTGCCCATGCCACGACACTGTCCAGCCCAGGACACTGCCCACACCAGGACACTGCCCCAGGACACTGCCCATGCCAGGACACTGCCCAGCCCAGGACACTGCCCACCCAGGACACTGCCCAGCCCAGGACACACCTTCAGGACACTGCCCATGCCAGGACACTGCCCAGCCCAGGACACCCCTCCAGGACACTGCCCATGCCAGGACACTGCCCAGCCCAGGACACCCCTCCAGGACATTGCCCAGCCCAGGACATTGCCCAGCCCAGGACACTGCCCACCCAGGACACCGCCCACTCAGGACACCGCCCACTCAGGACACCCCTCCAGGACACTGCCCCAGGACACTGCCCATGCCAGGACACTGCCCATGCCAGGACACCCCTCCAGGACATTGCCCACCCCAGGACACTGCCCAGCCCAGGACATTGCCCACCTCAGGACACCCCTCCAGAACCCCTCCAGGACACCCCTCCAGGACACTGCCCATGCCAGGACACTGCCCACCCAGGACACTGCCCATGCCACGACACTGCCCAGCCCAGGACACCCCTCCAGGACACTGCCCATGCCAGGACACTGCCCACCCAGGACACTGCCCATGCCACGACACTGCCCAGCCCAGGACACCCCTCCAGGACACTGCCCAGCCCAGGACACTGCCCATGCCAGGACATTGCCCACCCAGGACACTGCCCATGCCAGGACACCCCTCCAGGACACTGCCCCACCCAGGACACTGCCCCAGGACACTGCCCATGACAGGACACTGCCCATGACAGGACACTGCCCATGACAGGACACTGCCCATGCCAGGACACCCCTCCAGCACACTGACCAGGCCAGGACACTGCCCCAGGACACTGCCCATGCCAGGACACCCCTCCAGGACACTGCCCACCCCAGGACACTGCCCATGCCAGGACACTGCCCACCCCAGGACACTGCCCATGCCAGGACACCCCTCCAGGACACTGCCCCAGGACACTGCCCATGCCACGACACTGCCCACCCCAGGACACTGCCCATGCCAGGACGCTGCCCAGCCCAGGACACTGCCCATGCCAGGACACCAGCCCAGGACACTGCCCATGCCAGGACACCAGCCCAGGACACTGCCCACCCAGGACACTGCCCAAGGACACTGCCCATGCCAGGACACCACCCCAGGACACCCCTCCAGGACACTGCCCAAGGACACTGCCCATGCCAGGACACTGCCCAGGACACTGCCCACGTCAGGACACTGCCCAGCCCAGGACATCCCTCCAGGACACTGCCCAGCCCAGGACACTGCCCACCCAGGACACCCCCCCAGCACACCGACCTTGCACCAGGTCATCCTGGCGCTGCAGGGGGGGCCTCCCCGGCCGTGCCAGCTCCCTGTCGGGGGCGCGGCAGCCGCGGCCGTCGCTGCAGGGCTGCGGGAGGCTCCCGGCGTGCACCTGCCGCAGCTGCTCGAAGTCGCTCAGCGCCGCGCTCAGGTCCCAGTTCTTGCCTGCACACGGACACAGAGACTCCGTTTTTCCCGTTTTCCCCATTCCACGTGTGGAAGTTTCTCCATTTTTTCCCATTTTTCCCCATTTTTTTCCCATTTTTCCCCATTTTTCCCCATTTTTTCCCATTTTTCCCATTTTTCCCCATCCAGGTGGTGTAAATCCCCAGGTGGTGGAAGCTGAGGAGCTGGCATGGAAGGGAAATGCTGCGTTCCCACACACCAGGAATTATTCCCATTTTCCCTGAACTATACCCATTTTTCCCAGAATTATTCTCATTTTTCCCAGGATTATTCCCGTTTTTCCCCATTTTGGGTGGTGGAAGCTGAGGAATTTTCACCCCTTTTTTCCCATTTTTCCTGGAATTATTCCCATTTTCCCCATTCAATTTTCCCCATTCCAGCTGGTGGAAGCTGAGGAATTTTCCCCATTTTTTCTGGAATTATTCCCATTTTCCCCATTCCAGGCGGTGGAAGCTGAGGAATTTTCCCCATTTTTTCCCATTTTTCCCCATCTAGGTGGTGTAAATCCCCAGGTGGTGGAAGCTGAGGAGCTGGCATGGAAGGGAAATGCTGCGTTCCCACACACCAGGAATTATTCCCATTTCCCCTGAATTATTTTCATTTTTCCCAGAATTATTCTCATTTTTCCCAGAATTATTCTCATTTTCCCCAAAATTATTCCCATTTTCCCCATTTTGGGTGGTGGAAGCTGAAGAATTTTCCCCAGAATTATTCCCATTTTTCCCCATTTTGGGTGGTGGAAGCTGAAGAATTTTCCCCAGAATTATTCCCGTTTTTCCCCATTTTGGGTGGTGGAAGCTGAAGAATTTTCCCCAGAATTATTCCCGTTTTTCCCCATTTTGGGTGGTGAAAGCTGAGGAATTTTCACCCTTTTTTCCCATTTTTCCTGGAATTATTCCCATTTTCCCCATTCCAGGCAGTGGAAGCTAAGGAATTTTCCCCATTTTTTCCCATTTTTCCCAGAATTATTCCCATTTTTCCCCATTTTGGGTGGTGGAAGCTGAAGAATTTTCCCTGTTTTTCCCAGAATTATTCCCGTTTTTCCCCATTTTGGGTGGTGAAAGCTGAGGAATTTTCCCCATTTTTTCCCATTTTTCCTGGAATTATTCCCATTTTCCCCATTCCAGGCGGTGGAAGCTGAGGAATTTTCCCCATTTTTTCCCATTTTTCCCCATCCAGGTGGTGTAAATCCCAAGGTGGTGGAAGCTGAGGAGCTGGCATGGAAGGGAAATGCTGCGTTCCCACACACCAGGAATTATTCCCATTTCCCCTGAATTATTCTCATTTTCCCCAAAATTATTCCCATTTTCCCCAGAATTATTCTCATTTTTCCCAGAATTATTCCCATTTTTCCCCATTTTGGGTGGTGGAAGCTGAGGAATTTTCACCCCTTTTTTCCCATTTTTCCTGGAATTATTCCCATTTTCCCCATTCAATTTTCCCCATTCCAGCTGGTGGAAGCTGAGGAATTTTCCCCATTTTTTCCCATTTTTCCTGGAATTATTCCCATTTTCCCCATTCCAGGCAGTGGAAGCTGAGGAATTTTCCCCATTTTTTCCCATTTTTCCCCATCCAGGTGGTGTAAATCCCAAGGTGGTGGAAGCTGAGGAGCTGGCATGGAAGGGAAATGCTGCGTTCCCACACACCAGGAATTATTCCCATTTCCCCTGAATTATTCTCATTTTTCCCAGAATTATTCTCATTTTTCCCAGAATTATTCTCATTTTCCCCAAAATTATTCCCATTTTTCCCCATTTTGGGTGGTGGAAGCTGAAGAATTTTCCCCAGAATTATTCCCGTTTTTCCCCATTTTGGGTGGTGAAAGCTGAGGAATTTTCCCCATTTTTTCCCATTTTTCCTGGAATTATTCCCATTTTCCCCATTCCAGGTGTGGAAGCTGAGGAATTTTCCCCATTTTTTACAGGATTATTCCCATTTTCCCCATTTTGGGTGGTGAAAGCTGAGGAATTTTCACCCCTTTTTTCCCATTTTTCCTGGAATTATTCCCATTTTCCCCATTCCAGGCGGTGGAAGCTGAGGAATTTTCACCCTTTTTTCCCATTTTTCCTGGAATTATTCCCATTTTCCCCATTTTGGGTGGTGGAAGCTGAGGAATTTTCACCCTTTTTTCCCATTTTTCCCGGAATTATTCCCATTTTCCCCATTCCAGGCGGTGGAAGCTGAGGAATTTTCCCCGTTTTTCCCAGAATTATTCCCGTTTTTCCCCATTTTGGGTGGTGAAAGCTGAGGAATTTTCCCCATTTTTTCCCATTTTTCCTGGAATTATTCCCATTTTCCCCATTCCAGGTGTGGAAGCTGAGGAATTTTCCCCATTTTCCCCAGGATTATTCTCATTTTCCCCCATTCCAGGCGGTGAAAGCTGAGGAATTTCACCCCTTTTTTCCCATTTTTCCTGGAATTATTCCCATTTCCCCCATTCCAGGCGGTGGAAGCTGAGGAATTTTCCCCATTTTTTCCCATTTTCCCCAGAATTATTCCCATTTTCCCCATTTTGGGTGGTGGAAGCTGAAGAATTTTCCCCATTTTTCCCAGAATTATTCCCATTTTCCCCATTTTGGGTGGTGGAAGCTGAGGAATTTTCACCCCTTTTTTCCCATTTTTCCTGGAATTATTCCCATTTTCCCCATTCAATTTTCCCCATTCCAGCTGGTGGAAGCTGAGGAATTTTCCCCATTTTTTCCCATTTTTCCTGGAATTATTCCCATTTTCCCCATTCCAGGCAGTGGAAGCTGAGGAATTTTCCCCATTTTTTCCCATTTTTCCCCATCTAGGTGGTGTAAATCCCCAAGTGGTGGAAGCTGAGGAGCTGGCATGGAAGGGAAATGCTGCGTTCCCACACACCAGGAATTATTCCCATTTCCCCTGAATTATTCTCATTTTTCCCAGAATTATTCTCATTTTTCCCAGAATTATTCTCATTTTCCCCAAAATTATTCCCATTTTTCCCCATTTTGGTTGGTGGAAGCTGAAGAATTTTCCCCAGAATTATTCCCGTTTTTCCCCATTTTGGGTGGTGGAAGCTGAGGAATTTTCACCCCTTTTTTCCCATTTTTCCTGGAATTATTCCCATTTTCCCCATTCCAGGCGGTGGAAGCTGAGGAATTTTCCCCATTTTTTTCCATAATTATTCCCATTTTCCCCACTTTTTTTCCAATAATTATTCCCATCCCAGGTGGTAGAAGCTAAGGAATTACTCCCATTTTCCCCATTTTTTTCCTGGAATTATTCCCATTTTTCGCCATTCCAGGTGGTAGAAGCTGAGGAGTTGGCACAGATGGGGAATGCCGCGTTCCCACGCCCCAGGAATTATTCCCATTTTTACTGGAATTATTCCCATTTTCCCCATTCCAGGTGTGGAAGCTGAGGAATTATTCCCATTTTCCCCCATTTTTCCCAGGATTATTCCCATTTTCCCCCATTCCAGGCGGTGGAAGGTGAAGAATTTTCCCCATTTTTTCCCATTTTTCCCAGGATTATTCCCATTTTCCCCATTCCAGGCGGTGGAACCTGAGGAATTTTCCCCATTTTTCCCAGAATTATTCCCGTTTTTCCCCATTTTGGGTGGTGAAAGCTGAGGAATTTTCACCTCTTTTTTCCCATTTTTCCTGGAATTATTCCCATTTTCCCCATTCCAGGCGGTGGAAGCTGAGGAATTTTCCCCATTTTTTCCAGGATTATTCCTGTTTTTCCCCATTCCAGGCGGTGGAAGCTGAGGAATTTTCCCCATTTTTTCCCAGAATTATTCCCATTTTTCCCCATTTTGGGTGGTGGAAGCTGAGGAATTTTCACCCTTTTTTCCCATTTTTCCTGGAATTATTCTCGTTTTTCCCCATTCAATTTTCCCCATTCCAGGTGGTGGAAGCTGAGGAATTTTCCCCATTTTTCCAGGAATTATTCCCATTTTGCCCATTCCAGCTGGTGGAAGCTGAGGAATTTTCCCCATTTTTTTCCATAATTATTCCCATTTTCCCCATTTTTTCCCATAGTTATTCCCATCCCAGGTGGTAGAAGCTAAGGAATTACTCCCATTTTCCCCATTTTTTCCTGGAATTATTCCCATTTTTCGCCATTCCAGGTGGTAGAAGCTGAGGAGTTGGCACAGATGGGGAATGCCACGTTCCCACGCCCCAGGAATTATTCCCATTTTTCCTGGAATTATTTCCATTTTCCCAGAATTATTCCCATTTTCCCCATTCCAGGTGTGGAAGCTGAGGAATTTTCCCCATATTTTCCCATTTTCCCCATTCCAGGCGGTGGAACCTGAGGAATTTTCCCAATTTTCCCCAGAATTATTCCCATTTTCCCCCATTTTGGGTGGTGGAAGCTGAGGAATTTTCCCCATTTTCCCCCATTTTTCCCAGGATTATTCCCATTTCCCCCACTCCAGGTGGAGCAGCACCACTCCCCCACCACAGAAACCGAGACATTTCCTAAACATCTTTGCTGGAAACCATTCCAGCCCCCTCATCCCTCCCACCCCGGGCATTCCCATGACAATTCCAGCTTTCCATACCTTCCAGGAGGTCTCTGGCCAGCCCCGGCTCTGCCCCCGTTGAGCGAACAAAGTCGGACAGGACGATGTCCATAGCCAAGGCCAGAGGGCTCAGCGGCACCCGATGGGCTCCTGGGCATCAACCTGGGCATGGAGAGCACCAAGGGCACCCTGGATGGCACAGCCCCAGCTGGGAACCAGCTGAGGGCTCAGGGAACCTTCCCCTAAAAATTCAGTGTGCTCCAGGTTCGTGCCTTGGCAGCACAACCTCAACCAGCAACGGGAAAATTGGGAAAATTCATGAGCTAAACCGATTCTCTAAAGGTGGTGGAGCTTTTATTCCCAAATTAGGAATAAATTATATAATAAATATAAATTATTATATATTCATATAGTACATATAATACATATAATACTTATAATACATATAAAAATATATAATAGATAATTTATAATCTATTATATATTATATATTATATATTATATATTATATATTATATATTATATATTATATATTATATATTATATATTATATATTATATAGGATACATTATATAGGATATATAATACATAATACATAATATATAATTATAATGCATAACATATAATATATAATATTTAATATATAATATATAACATATAACATATAGTATAAAATATATAATATGTAACATTATCATGTAACATGTAACATATATATTATTATATATTATATGTTATATGTTATATATTATATATTATATATTATATATTATATAGGATATATTATATAGGATATATTATATAGGATATATTATATAGGATATATTATATATTGTTATTGTATACTATATAATTTATTATATAATATATTAAATATATCATTATCATTTATTACATATTCATATAATGAATGAATATTTGGGAGCAATGAGAAAGCAGAGAGTTTCTCTTGTGCATTTACAGGGAACAAATCCCTGCCCCATCCCACTCCAAGCACCCCAGATGTGAGGCAGGGAAAGGGAATTAAGGATAAAATGCTAGAATTAGGAGATTCTAAAGAAAATATATTTTAAAAAAGCCCCTTTCAGACAAAAATCCAAAGGGAACAATCCCAATTGCTCTGGCAGACAAAATCAATCTCCTTCCCACTCCAGAGCTCCTCTGACTCCTGAGCCCTTCCCAGAGGGTTCCAAAACCAGATTTATTCTGTAATTTTGGTTTATTCGATTGGTTTATTTGATTTATTCTGTAAATCTGGATTTTGTTGGGTTCTGAAGGCGTGTGCTCCTGCCATGCCTCCAAATCCTGATTTTCTGCATTCCTGGGGCAGAGAGGGAAAGGAAGAGCAGCCTCATCCGTGGGATCCCCACGGGCAAAGAGCTCCACGGAGTTTGGGGGTGTTAAAGGCTGGGATAAAAATTCTGCCATCAAGGAACAGGAAAAAAATGGGAATAAAATTTATGCTGAGCTGAAAATCTGGAAGGGGAAAATCTGGGAAGCCAGGGAGAGGAAGGTGCTGGGTATAAGGTATAAGAGGAAATTTCAGGATTGTGGAATTTAGAGCAAATTTCAGGATTGTGTGGAATACAAACAAACCTGGTTGTTTTCCTGACCCTTGAAAAATAAAATCTCTTTTTCAGGATTATTCCTACAGACATGCAAACCTTGCCCTGGTACCTTAAAATATTTTTTTTCCAAGATTATCCTTAAAGATGGGTGAAATTCCCTATCAGCACAACTCCCTGCAAGCATCCAGACTTTAACCTGGAATTTCTTATGGAGAAACACCTTTCCCACAATGGAGTTGTTAAATTCCTCCTCCCAGAAGCGATGCCAAAGCCCAGCACATTCCCGGAGCAGGATTTGGCAGCAATTCCTGCTCTTACTCCACCAATTTAGGGAAGATCCCTAATTAGGAGCTGCACTTTTGGATCCTCTAATCCCTGGCAGGAGCAGATAACGGAGAGGTTTCCTCCAGGTGGGTGTGGGATTCCAATGCAAATGAAAATTCAGCAGAGCTTTGGGGAGGGAACAAACAGCACAGCCACCCCCTCCTCACTGCATTCCAAACTCCCTCGTGCACAAAAATGCCAGCGAAAACACAGATGGAAAACTCTGGGTGCAGCTGGGAGGAGAAGGATTGTTGGGGATTTATTGAGGGGTTGCACAGAGAGATGTCCCCATTATTGATTATTTCCCTTCCCTGTGGAAGGGAAACGCTCCCTGCTCTCCCCTCCTTCCAGAACAGGTGGGAAATGAGCTCAGGGAGGAAATCCAAACCCCAGGAGATTCACAAATCCATTCCCCAGCCATGGAGCAGGGGCTGAGCACACCCCAAACCCCCCAGGAGAGCATGGGGGTGATCCAAGGTGAGTGTTCCTGGCACATTCCAGCCAGAAATGGATGGAAAAAACTGTATTTCGGACTAAATTCAGTTGTTGCTGTGATCCCAACAGCTCTTTGCAGGCTTTTTAGGAAACGTTTAACAAAAATCCTCACACTTGCAGAGGGTGTGAGCACAGAAATGCTCCTGATGGGAGTGAGCAGTGAGAATTCCATGGTCACACACCCATGGGAACGCAGAGAAAACCTCATTTCACAGTGCCAGGGATCCACCCAGCGCTGACACCAACCCTCAGCCTTCCAGCACAGCAATCTGCCCAGTGCCACCCTTGGGATGGGGCAAAGCTGGGTTTGGTCCTTGCTGGCAGCATGGAAATCCTTCCTGAAGGGAATTTTCAGACCTTTCACACCAAATGTCCATCCAAAATAAGGGGAAAAAATAAAATCCCCCAGAGCCTCCTCTCTCTTGCTGCTTACAGCCTCTCCCAGGGCAACTCCAACTCCATCAACTCACCAGGAGCATGTGGAGCATCCTGGCCCCGTCAGAAAAATCAGGAAACTGAGGGAGGAATTCAAAACAAAAGGTCCAAAATCTCAATGTCTCTCAGCTCCATCCTGGTGGGAAATCAACCATGGGGAACACTGAATTTAAACAGTTCACCAGAACCGAGTGTGGAGCAGCAAAACTGGATCCATTTAAATTTCCAAACTGGGATTTATGGGGCTTTAATTCCCTTATTTTGTTAGATTTCAACACGCTGCAGAAAGAGGAAATAATTCTCTTTGTTAGGGCCAAATCCTGAGCCAAGGTCAGCCACAACCTGTGGCTCCAGTGTGTTTATAAAATACTTCCAGAAATATTTTAGGAGCAGCAAAGTCTGACGTGCCCGGCCCGGATCTGGCACGTGATGTTTTGCTGAGGGCAGGAACGGAGCTGGGAGCCAGGAGAGCACTGCCAGGGCTCTGCTCCTCATCCCAGCCCGACCCTCAGGGAGCTGCAGGTGAGGCAGGAGGGGCCCAAATCCACGGGAAATTTAATCCTGCCAAACCCACATGGATGTGTTCACTCCCACCAGCAGGGAGCTGCAGAACAGCGGAAATCCAGCACAAATCAAACCCCAAAACTCCAAATCCTCCACAATCCTGAAATTTGGCAGCACTCAGGGCTAAGCAGGGGGGTCCTGAGGGGATCTGCAGGTGGGACATGGGAGCAGCTCCAATCAGAGGCTATGAGAAAAATGAGCTTCTCCATGAGCTCTGAGTGAGCATGGCCTGATGCTCCTGAAGGTTTCCTGATGCTCCTGAAGGTTTCCTGATGCTCCTGAAGGTTTCCAGATGTTCCTGAAGGTTTCCAGATGCTCCTCAAAGAGGTTTCTGATGCTTCTCAAAGATGTTTCCTGATGTTCCTGAAAGAGGTTTCCTGATGCTCCCAAAGGTTTCTTGATGCTCCTCAAGGAGATATCCTGGTACACAAGGAGGTTTCCTGATGCTCCTCAGGAGCTTTCCTGGTCCTCCTCAAGGAGGTTTCCTGATGCTCCCAAAGGTTCCCTGATGCTCCTGAAGGTTTCCAGATGCTCCTCAAGGAGATATCCTGGTACACAAGGAGGTTTCCTGATGATCCTCAAGGTTTCCAGATGCTCCTCAAAGAGGTTTCTGATGCTTCTCAAAGATGTTTCCTGATGTTCCTGAAAGAGGTTTCCTGATGCTCCCAAAGGTTTCTTGATGTTCCTCAAGGAGATATCCTGGTACACAAGGAGGTTTCCTGATGCTCCTCAAGGAGCTTTCCTGATGCTCCTGAAGGTTTCCAGACGTTCCTGAAGGTTTCCAGATGCTCCTGAAGGTTTCCAGATGCTCCTCAAGGAGATATCCTGATACACAAGGAGGTTTCCTGATGCTCCTGAAGGTTTCCTGATGCTCCTCAAAGAGGTTTCTGATGCTTCTCAAAGATGTTTCCTGATGTTCCTGAAAGAGGTTTCCTGATGCTCCTCAAGGAGATATCCTGGTACACAAGGAGGTTTCCTGATGCTCCCAAGGAGTTTTCTTGATGCTCCTCAAGAAGCATCAAGCATTCCTAAAGCTCCTAAAGGAGGTTTCCTGATGGTCCTCAAGGTTTCCTGATGCTCTTCAAGGAGGTTCCCTGATGCTCCTCAAGGAAGTTTCTTGATGCTCCTCAAGGAGCTTTCCTGATCCCCCTGAAGGAGCTTTCCTGATGTTCCTGAAGGTTTCCTGATGCTTCTCAAGGAGCTTTGCTGATGCTTCTCAAGGAAGTTTCTTGATGCTCCTCAAGGAGGTTCCCTGATGCTCCCAAGGAGATTTCTTGATGCTCCTCAAGGAGGTTTCCTAAAGCTCCTAAAGGAGGTTTCCTGATGCTCCTCAAGGTTTCCAGATGTTCCTCAAGGAGATATCCTGGTCCTCCTCAAGGAGGTTTCCTGATGCTCCTGAAAGAGGTTTCCTGATCCTCTTGAAGGAGATTTCCTGATGCTCCTGAAGATTTCCTGATGCTTCTCAAGGAAGTTTCTTGATGCCCTTCAAGGAGGTTCCCTGATGCTCCCAAGGAGGTTTCCTAAAGCTCCTAAAGGAGGTTCCCTGATGCTCCCAAAGGTTCCCTGATGCTCCTGAAGGTTTCCAGATGTTCCTCAAGGAGCTTTCCTGATGCTCCTGAAGGTTTCCAGATGTTCCTCAAGGAGATATCCTGATACTCCTCAAGGAGCTTTCCTGATGCTCCTGAAAGAGGTTTCCTGATCCTCTTGAAGGAGGTTTCCTGATGTTCCTGAAGGTTTCCTGATGCTCCTCAAGGAGCTTTCCTGATGTTTCTCAAGGAGGTTCCCTAATGCTCCCAAGGAGATTTCTTGATGCTCCTCAAGGAGGTTTCCTAAAGCTCCTAAAGGAGGTTTCCTGATGCTCCTCAAGGTTTCCTGATGCTCCTCAAGGAGGTTTCTGGCTTCCTCCCCACCCCACATCCCTGTCCCGGCCCTGCAGGTTATCTAACAGCACCAGGATTAGCAGCACCTGTCCTGACCTGACACCTGCGCTGGGACACTGAGCTCCAGCTCCAGATCCTGATTCCTCCAGGATGGGAATCAACCCAGATCATCATCATCATCAATAAAAATCCAGTTATTCCTGATAAAACTGATGGTGCAGGACACTCTTAGAATGCTGGATAGGACACACACCATGCCTGCCTCTTGCAGGATGGGAATCAACCCAGTTCATCATCATCATCATCAATAAAAAAAAAGTTATTTCTGATAAATCTGATGGTGCAGGATGCCCTTGGAGCCCCTCAGCCCACAGGAGGGGAGCTGTGAGTGCAGAATGGAGCCAGCCCGACAGGGAAGAGCAGGAATTTTGGGGAACACACAACACAGGCAGCTGTGGCAGTGACCGAGGAATTTTCCCCCAATTTTTCCTGGAATTATTCCCATTTTTCCCCATTCCGGGTGCTGGATGTGGCTCTGTGGCTGCCCCTCATGTTTGGTAGGAACAGCTCTCCAAGATTTCCCATTCTGGGAACTTCTGACAAAGTTTTAGCACAGTCCAAAAGGAGAGCACATAATCCCCAAAAATGAGTGCTCCAGTAGGGAAAAGGGCTCCTAAAAGGGGGCTAAAAGGGATCCTAAAGGGGGCTAAAAGGGGCCAAAAGGGGGCCAAAAGGGGCTCCTAAAAGGGGCTAAAAGGGGCTCCTAAAGGAGGCCAAAAGGGGCTCCTAAAACCACCCTGGTGCTCAGGAGCTGGAGCAGAAGTGAAGTTATGGAAATGATCCCATTTTTATAAAGCTTCAGTGCTTCAATGAATAGCTTTATCCTGTTTTTATTTCCAGAGTTCCAGCTGCTTCCCAGTGCTGCAGACACAGCTGGGCTCCTCCCAACTCGCAGCTCATCCTGAACCTTGGGCTCAAGAACAAACCAGAACCTTCCACTTTTATCTCCAAGATAAAAGCCCAATAAATCTCCAGCAGCAGCTCCAGCAAATCCAGGCTCTGCCCCACCATCATCATCATCATCCTCCTGGTTATCAACTGCTCCCAAAATTGCAGCATTCTCTAATCTCTAATGACAGCACTGACAACAAACTCTGCTCTCTCAGTGTCTGCACCAAAGAAATTCCCTTGGAGCCAAGTTCTCCCTAAACCAGGCCATGATGATTTGCAGCCTGAGCTGGGCCTGGCACACGCTGTCCTTGCCTGGATCCCAGGGGAGGCTCCAAATGTCCCCTCTGCAATCGAGGCCACGGCAGCTCCACCACCAATTCTGCTCCTTTTATCCCCAAATGTTTCAGCCCAGCGCTGCTCCAGCCAGGATAATCCATTCTCAGCCCTTACAGGGATGAGTTTAGGGTGGAACTCGGGACTGGGAGAGCTGAAGTGCCAATTGAGGGCCAGAGCATCTCCCAGAGACAGCAGAGCCACATCCTGGCACGGAGTGGCACAGATTCACCACCAACACCAGCAGAAAATTAAATCTATTCCAACAAAAATACTGAAGAGCAGAGTCCTGAATTTTGAAGCAGTTTGGGCACACAGCTCCTTTTCCCATCCCCAGCTGGGATTTGGATGCTCCTGCCCACACCAGGGGCTGCCAAGGCTGAAGCAGGCACAGGGGATGCCTGGATCCACAGGTGGCCACTCCAGGAGTTCCTTTAGCACAAAACCATCTCTAAGGAGCTTTAAAATCCCATTTCCCCAAAAAAAACCCCAAACAACTCAGCATGGGCGTGTGCTGGGTCAGGAAGATAAAACCCAGCAGTGTCAGCGATTCAGAGCGAAGAATCCCGGCTGGAAGTTTGGACTTTGCAGCTCTGTGACTTTTAGGAACCGGGAGATTCCCGGTCCCGAGTACCCATTTCACAGCCGGGAAAGCCCCGCAGCATTCCCGGTGCACCGGGACCCAACACAACCCCCGGGAGGCTCCGTTCTCCTACCGGGAGTGAGGTTCCCGGAGCTGGGGACGGTCCGGGGCTGTGACCGGCAATGAACCAAAGGAGAAATAAAAACTCCCGAACTCCCTCTCCTCACTCCAGGTTTGGTTCTCAGCTCCTGTTTCGCTCCACAACGGAGCCACCCCAGCCTGGACCGGGCAGCCGCGGAAATCCCGGTGTTCCCGGGAGAAAACAACCACCAAGAGGAGAATTATTCGGGACAGGAGCAGGAAAATGCCGCTCCCCGAGGAGCCCCGGGGGTGAAGCCCGGGGGATCCGCACCGGCAGCGGCCCCGGAGCGGCCCCGCAGGCCCCCGGGCTGAGCAGGGACCCGCAGCCGGTACCCGCACCCCGCAACCCACCCCGGTACCCCGGGACAACCTCCGGGAGCGGCCCCGGGAGCCGCACCCCGGCAGCGACCCCGGGAGCCGCCCCCGCCGCCCCCTCAGGCCGCGCCGTGACCCCGCGGGCGCCGCCGACGCCGCCCCGAGGCCCGGCCCCGCCAAAACTTTCCCGAGGCCGAGCGGGGACCCCGCCGTTACCTCCGAGAGGCTCCATGGGTGGCCCGGAGCGGCCCGGCCCGGAGCGGCCCCGGGGCCCTCCCGCCGTCGTCGCCGCCGCCGCCGCCGCTGAGGCCGCTCCCGGGGCGGGGGGGGGACAGAGTGGGGGGGGAAGGCGGAACGGAACGCGCCACCCGGAACGCGCCGCCACCCCCGTTCCCGCCCGGAACGCTTTGGCGGGCGCACGCGGCCGTGCCGGCAGGGGCCAATGGCGGCGCAGGGCCGGGCCAGGCCACGCCCACCTCGGGAGCGGGGAGAGCAGAGCGCCCCCTGGCGGCGGAACGGGGGGGGAGCGGCACCGGGATACCCCCGGGACCACCGGGAGGGCGCGGGACACCGGGGGGGCACCGGCACCACCGTGAGGGGCCTGGGACCACCAGGAGGGGCGTGAGACCCGCTGTGTGCGGCCTGAGACCCCTGTGAGGGGCCTGAGACTCTCTGTGTGTGGCCTGAGAGCCTCGGGAGGAGCCCGGGACCCCCGTGAGGGGCCCATGACCCCCTGTATGCGGCCTGAGGCCCCCAGGAGGGGCCTGAGACCCCTGTGAGGGGCCCTTGACGTCCATAAGGGGCCTGAGACGCCCATGAGGGGCCTGAGACCCTCTCTATGCGGCCTGAGTCCCCCATGAGATGCCTGAGACCCCCAAGAGGAGCTTGTGACCTCTGTGAGGGGACCAGTACCCCCGTGAGGTGCCCAGGATCCCCAGGAGGGGCCTGAGACCCCTGTGAGGGGCCTGGGACCCCCATGAGGGGTCTGAGACCCGCATGAGGAGGCTGAGACCTCTGTGAGGGGCCCAGGACCATGTAAGGGGTCCGTAATCCCTGCCACCATGGGCCCTGAGGCCTTGAGGGGTGTCCTCTTCCGTGGCGTCTGTACCCCCAGAGTGGGGCTGAAATCCCGGCCCTGGAGAGTGAGGCGTCAGCACCCGCTCTCTGAGCCTGATTCCCACTGGGGATCCTTTCCCCAGCATGGAAATATTCCTGTTCTTCACTCATGGCAATGGGAGCAGTGCGGAGTGGGGCAGCAGCCCCAGATGGCCCCACATTCCCTGGGACACTCCTTGTGACATTCCCTGTGACATTCCCATTGCCAAGGGCTCCATAGTCCCTGTGACAATCCCTGTGACGTTCCCTGTGCCATTCCCTGTGCTGAGAGCCCCACATTCCCTGTGACATTCTCTGTCCCTATGGCATTCCCTGTGCCATTCCCTGTTCCAAGGGCCCCACATTCCCTATGACATTCCCCATGCCAAGGGCTCCATATCCCTGTGACAATTCCTGTGCCATTCCCTGTGCCATTCCCTGTGACAATTCCTGTGATATTCCCTGTCACATTCCCTGTGCCAACCCCTGTGCCCCAGGTGGGCCCTGTTCTGCAGCAGTGGCCAGCGGGGGCTGCAGGGGCTGCAGGGGCTGGTGACAAACAGGCCACGTCATGCCCCCAGCTCAGCTGATCCTGATTCTGAATCCATTCTTTGTGTCCTGCCAGGAACCTGCCCTTGTTTGTGTCCTGCACAAAGGGATTGTTTGTGTGGCCGGGCAGGGAAATGTCCAGCACAGAAAGGACAGGCCTGAGGTTTGTCCCTGCTGGCTGCACAGTTTGTCCTCACAGCGGGTCCTGCCTCATGTCTCTGGTGGCCAGCAAGGGGCTGGAGGGTCCCTGTGCTCCAGAGTGATCCCTGTGCTCTGGAGTGATCCTGTGTTCTGGATGATCCCTGTGCTCCAGAGTGATCCCTGTGCTCTGGAATGTTCCTGTGCTCTGGAGTGATCCTGTGCTCCAGTGTGATTCCCTGTGTTCTGGAATGTTCATGGGCTCCAGAGTGATCTCTGTGCTCTGGAACAATCCCTGTGCTCCACAGTGATCCCTGTGCTCCAGAGTGATCCTTGTCCTCCAGAGTGATTCTTGTTCTCCATAGTGATCCCTGTGCTCTGGAATGTTCCTGTGCTCTGGAGTGATCCCTGTGCTCCACAATGATCCCAGTTCTCCAGAGTGATCCCTGTGCTCTGGAATGTTCCTTCTCTCCACAGTGATCCTTTTTCTCCAGCAATCCCTGTGCTCCACAATGATTCCAGTTCTCCACAGTGATCCCAGTTCTCCAGAGAGATCCCTGTGCTCTGGAACAATCCCTGTGCTCCACAGTGATCCCTGTGCTCTGGAACAGTCCCTGTGCTCCACAGTGATCCCTGTGCTCCAGAGTGATCCTTGTCCTCCAGAGTGATTCTTGTTCTCCATAGTGATCCCTGTGCTCTGGAATGTTCCTGTGCTCTGGAGTGATCCTGTGCTCTGGAATGTTTCTGTGCTCCACAATGATCCCAGTTCTCCAGAGTGATCCCTGTGCTCTGGAATGTTCCAGTTCTCCACACTGATCCGTGCCCATTCCATCCTGTTCCCCCCCTGCTCCTGCAGGAGCCATGGCCAGGGGTCAGCACAATGCTAAATAATCATAAAATCCCATCTCATTCCTGACAGCTCCAGTCAGAGACATTCCCAGATTGATCTAAAGGATTTTGTGATGAATTCACCCCTGAGGAGCCAAGGGAGGCCTTGGTGCTGCTGCTCCCTCCAGGGCCACACACAGGACAGGGCTGTGGGGACAGGGACAGTGCCCCACACAGGGATGGCACAGCCTGCCCTGGCTGTTCCTCTTTGGAATCAGGAGTGGAGAACCCATTTGAAATAATCAACACCAAATTCAATCCCTTAAAATAGCAGTGCCATAATCCCAGACAATCCTATTGCCTCAACTTAGGGGCCAACGTCTGTCCTCGTGCCTGGGCAGTGGTGGCAGGCCCAGGGCAGTCATTGGGGAGGTTAAATCAGGGTTATTTACAGAAATTATACTTGAATTGATTCTTATTCAAGAATTAGAAGGTTAAAATTATTAAGGTTAAAAAGAGGTTATTAAAGTTATTAAGGTTTAAAAGAATTATAAGGTTTAAATTAAAAATTACAGCAAATGCAGAGGTCTTTTCCAGCCTAAACAATTCCATGATTCCAACCACTCCCATCCCACCAATTGGCCTGTGGGGAATGAAAAGTGTAAAATTTCTGCACAATAAAAGTTGTTTAAAACGTTTTACCTGCAAACCAGGGATAAACATCCCATCAGGAAGCCTCAGAGGTTTGGTTTGTGATTCATTTCATTAAAATGGAACAAGAAGGGGTTTGTTTTCCCTGAGAACAGGGACAAAGATGGATTTAAAGAGGAGATGACAGCCTGGGTTTGCTTAGTTCACAAATAAAATCCAAAAGCATTTCCAAGGAAACTGGACAATAACTAAACCAGCACTTTCCAGACACTGAATCATTTAACAATAAGGCCAGAAATCAATCAGATGCAATGAAATCCCAATTTTTTGTACCATTTGCTGTTATTGTGTGTATCCTTTGGCCAGGAGCACCCACACACTCCTTAAGGCATCACTTTAGATATGAGAAACAAAATCTGGCAAGAAATAAAAAATGTTAGAAAGAAAATACTGGAATTGTACTTTTCTAGCTAAATCCCTATTTAAACCACTAAAATCTTTGGGGTTTGTACATTTCCAGCCTCTAGAAAAGCAGACTCAAAGCATTTGGAAGTGAAAAGTAAAATCTCGGCAGGAAATTGAAGGCTTAAAGACGCCAAAAGTGTCCGTCACTCTGAGAGGAACCGGGGAGCCGCTTAATTGGAAGTGAAAGGCAGGACACACTCATTAATTAATTGTTATCCCCTCTATAAATAGGGCTTTGGCAGCGGGGGAGTGCCCGGCCCGGGTCAGCCCTGTCCCGCCGGGAATAGCTCCTAATCCCAGCGTCCCGGGATTAACGGGACCGGGCTGGTCCCGGGGCGTTCTCCATGCCCGCTTCGGTGGAACCGGGTCACGTCCTTTGTCCTTAGGGACTCTCGGGTGTGCCGAGCCCTCCTGGGGGCTTCGGTGGGTCTGCGAGGATTTGGGGTGGTGTGGGTAGAGCTGGAGGGGGTTTGTGAGTGTTTGGGGTGGGTTTAGATGGATTTGGTTTGGTTTAGGGTGGGTTTAGTGCAAATTGGAGCGGGTTTGTGTTGTTTTAACATAGGTTTAACATGGGTTAAACCATGGGTTTTAACATATGGGTTAAACATAGGTTTAACACGGGTTAAACCATGGGTCTGGGGTGAGTCTGCTTGGGTTCAGTATCAAACTGCTCCGCCCTCCCGAACCACTTCCACTGCTCGGGTTCCCTCGAGAAGGGAAGGACGGGCCGGGGGCTGCGGGACCCCCGGGGGATCGGGGACTGCGATACGGCTCTTCCTGCCGGACTACAACTCCCAGCAGGCAGCGGGGCCGGACAGGGCGGGGCGGAGCCGAAGAGTTCCGAATAGAGCCGAGCTTGGCCGAAGCGGCGCCGGAGAATCCCGAAGCGGGATCGGAGAGAGCCGAAGAGGGGCCGAAGCGGGTGAGGGGCAGCCCGATAGAGGAGCATCCCCGCCAAGATGAACGCGGTACTGGCGGTCCGGCAGTACGTGTCCAAAATGATCGAGGACAGCGGTCCCGGTATGAAAGTGCTGCTGATGGACCGGGAGACGGTGAGGAGCGGCCGGGCCGGGAGCGCGGAGGGCGGCGGGGCCGGGAGCCGGGCCCAGCGCCGCCGTGACGGGCGCTGCCCCCGTGCCGCCCGCAGACCGGCGCCGTGAGCGTGGTGTACACCCAGTCCGAGATCCTGCAGAGAGAGGTTTATCTCTTCGAGCGCCTCGACTCGCCCAACAGGGAGCCCATGAAGCACCTCAAGGCCATCTGCTTCCTGAGGCCCACCAAGGTACGGAGCAGAGCAGGGAGAAACGGCCTCAAATCGTGCTGGGGAGGTTTGGGTTGGATATTCAGGAGAATTCCTTCATGGAAAGGGTTGTTCAGCAGAGCCACAGTCGCTGGAATTGTTCAAATCCGTGTGGATGTGGCAGGTGTGGACAGGGGTCTGTAGTGGCCTTGGCAGTGCACAGTGGTCTCAAAGGGCTTTTCCAAAATCACCAATTCCATGATTCCATGTTTGTGGTGCTGATGAAGAGCACTGGAGCAATGCTGGGGAGGTTTAGGTTGGATTTTCAGGAGAATTCCTTCATGCAAAGGGTTGTTTAGCCGTGGCATAGGGCAGTGGTGGAGCCAAATCCGTGTGGATGTGGCGCTTGAGGACAGGGGGCTGTGGTGGCCTTGGCAGTGCTGGGGGTATGGCTGCACACCAAGATCTCAGATGCTTTTCCATCCCTAAGGATTCCATGATTCCTTATTCCGTATCTCTGCTCTCCCTGGTGCTGTTTCCATCCAGGAGAACGTGGAGCTCCTGGTGCAGGAGCTGAGAAGGCCCAAGTACAGCGTTTACTTCATCTGTGAGTATGAAGAGGCCTGGAAAGGTCCTGGAGCTCCGTAAATCTGGAAATCCCAGTGTGGATGGGACAGGCTGCACACCTCAGTGCACCTTCCTGTGCCAGCTGTATGAGGCTGGAATTCCCACATGTCCTGAATGTTCCGTGGGTTTGGGAATGAGGCAGAATGTCTCCAGCTGCTTTGGGATTGAATTCCAGTCCTGCAGGCCAGGAATGAATCCCTAGGATGGCAGGAGCTGGGGGAAGTGGCCTCTAGATGTCATTGTGGCTCTGCAGGACGCTGGGGAGATGGGCAGGGAACGGGTTGGGAGCATCCCTGGGAGGTGGCTCAGGATTGCAACACCTGCAGGGTGAGGGGGGCTCTGTGGGATCTCTCCTGCTCCAGAGGGGAGCAGACTGGCACCCACAGGGTCTGCACGGAGCCCCAGTGTCCCTTCCCTGTTTCCTCCCAGATTTCAGCAACGTCATCAGCAAGAGCGACGTGAAGGCCTTGGCTGAGGCCGATGAGCAGGAGGTCGTGGCTGAAGTCCAGGTGAGGTTTGGATGTTTTAAGGAGATCCAAAAGCAAAGGGAAGGTCCAGGCTGCCAGACACTGGGAGCTGTTCCCAGCTGGTGCATGCCAGGCCTGGCTGGGAGGAGGGATAGACACAAATGTGGGATGGAGAGGTAAAAGACAGAAAATGTCTTTTCCATTTCTCTGTGCCTTGGGCTCTCACAGCTGCTGCTGGTTTTGGTGGTTCACAAGGTGCTGCCCAGTCAAAATCCATGTGGATGTGGCACTTGGGGACAGGGGGCTGTGGTGGCCTTGGCAGTGCTCAGTGGTCTCAAAGGGCTTTTCCAATTCCACGATTCCATGTTTGTGGTGCTGATGAAGAGCACTGGAGCAATGCTGGGGAGGTTCAGGTTGGATTTTCAGGAGAATTCCTTCATGGGAAAGGTTGTTCAGCCCTGGCACAGGGCGGTGGTGGAGCCAAATCCCTGGAATTGTTCAGATCCCTGTGGATGTGGCTCTTGGGGACAGGGGGCTGTGGTGGAGGGGAGCTGTCAGGGGGGTTTGGGGTGGAGGGAGGAAGGATGATGATCTGAACCAGTGTGTCCAGGGGGTGGGGGGAGCTTGGTCAGAGACACAGAACTGTCCTGCTCCCCTCTGCAGGAGTTCTATGGTGACTACATTGCAGTGAACCCACACGTCTTCTCCCTGAACCTGCTGGGCTGCTGTCGGGTAGGAACACGGCCAGTTGTTCTTGCTTTGGGTAAGGTGTTGTGGGAACCCAGGAAATTCCTCTGGCTGCCCTGGAGAGCTCCAGACCCTGGCAGGAGGCTCAGAGACCTTGGCAGAGTCATAAACACCTGTGCCTTTGATTTTAACCCATGGAAACAATTACCAGCTTTGTGAGAGGAGTTACAAGGCACAAGGGTTTGAGTAGAATGATGGTGAATTTATCACCGGGTGAAAATGCAGAATTTTGGGGTTTTTAGAGGTTCAGGAGGTAGGATGGAGGAATCTGGGTGTATCCTGTCTTTCTCCTTTTTCTTGTCCTCCATCTTCTGCTGGTGATTGTGATACTTTTGGATTGGTTTAGGATAGAGGCAGACTGTCTGACATAGGTGATAGGGATTGGAAAATAATAAATAATGTACACGTTGTTTTCAGTATAAAAAGATAACACTGCCCCAAGGGCAGTCAGTGTGCTGGACAGATCTCAGCAGGTCAGAGAAATAATGTATTAGATAAGAGAAAATAAACAACCTTGAAAAGCAGAACTGAGGAATCCCAACTTCTTCAAGGAAGAAGAAGCTGGGAAAAAAGACTTTTAATACCTCAGGAACCATTTCAACAACAAACCCAACAAATCTCTCATAACCCAGGGCATTGGGGGGCTGCTGGGGGGGAATGGGCCTTGGCAAGGAGATTTTGTGTGCAGCCCCTGGGTGCTTGCTGCTCCAGCACTGTTGTGCTTTCCTGTGAGACTTCAGCCCTTAGAAACAAGGATGTGGGGAAGTCAGGGAGCTGTGCATCCATGTGAGGGGCAGCTTTTCCTTCCAGGGCCGCAGCTGGGAGCCGGCTCAGCTCACCAGGACCACACAGGGCCTCACTGCCCTGCTCCTGTCCCTGAAGAAGTGCCCCATGATCCGCTACCAGCTCTCCTCAGAGCCAGCAAAGCGCTTGGCCGAGTGTGTGAAGGTGAGAGCAGCCCTCAGCTCAGCTTTAGCATGAATTCAGCCTTGGTTGGTTTTTTACAAACACCTGTTTGGCACTGTCATGTTTTCTGGAAAAGTGTCTTCACCAAGATTCTTCTCCTGGGAAGCTGAGAAGCCTCAGAGAAAAAGGAAAACAATATTGTCTCATTTGCTTCTCTTGTGTTTTGCTGCTTTGGAATGTGGTTGGAGATTGTTTATCCAACGGGTGGTTGTTTGATTGATTTCATGTAAATTGTTTTAACTTAATGACCAATCACAATCAGGTTGTGTTGGGACTCTGGAAGAGCTCACAGTTTTCATTATCATTCTTTGTAGCCTTCTGTCTGTATCCTTTCTCTATTATTTAGTATAGTTTAGTATAGCATTCTATAATATAATATAATATAATATAATATAATATAATATAATATAATATAATATAATATAATATAATATAATATAATATAATATAATATAATATAATATAATATGTAATATATAATATGTAATGTGTAATGTATAATGTGTAATGTATAATGTATAATGTGTAATGTATAATATATAATGTATAATATATAATGTATATTACACATTACACATTATATACATTATATACATTATATACATTATATACATTATATACATTATATACATTATATATTATATATTATATATTATATATTATATATTATATATTATATATTATATATTATATATTATATATTATATATTATATATTAAAGTGTCCCATTTCCCTGGGCCCTTCAGCTCCTCCCTGGCAGTGCAGACAAAGCAGCAGAATTGGGCTTTCACCCTCCCTTCCCTGTGTGCCTGAATCCACGCTGAGCAGGAGCCTTTTCCAGGATTTCAAGAGGGATTTTTCCCATTTTTCCCCCCATTTCTCCACAGCAAGTGATCACCAAGGAGTACGAGCTGTTTGATTTCCGCCGCACCGAGGTCCCGCCCCTGCTCCTCATCCTGGACCGCTCGGACGATGCCATCACCCCCCTGCTGAACCAGGTGAGCCACAGCCAGCTGTGCCAGGCTGGGGCAGGTCACACTCCCAGCTGTGCCAGGGCTGGGGCAGGTCACACACAGGTGTGCCAGGGGTGGGGCAGGTCACACCCAGCTGTGCCAGGGGTGTGCCAGGTCTCACTCCCAGCTGTGCCAGGGGTGTGCCAGGTCACACACCCAGCTGTGCCAGGCTGGGGCAGGTCACTCCCCGGTGTGCCAGGGGTGTGCCAGGTCACTCCCAGGTGTGCCAGGCTGGGGCAGGTCACTCCCAGGTGTGCCAGGGGTGTGCCAGGTCACACCCAGCTGTGCCAGGGGTAGGGCAGGTCACACACCCAGCTGTGCCAGGGCTGGGGCAGATCACATCCAGCTGTGCCAGGGGTGTGCCAGGTCACACACCCAGGTGTGCCAGGCTGGGGCAGGTCACACCCAGGTGTGCCAGGGGTGGGGCAGATCACATCCAGCTGTGCCAGGGGTGGGGCAGATCACACCCAGGTGTGCCAGGCTGGGGCAGGTCACTCCCAGCTGTGCCAGGGGTGGGGCAGATGACACCCAGGTGTGCCAGGCTGGGGCAGGTCACACCCAGATGTGCCAGGCTGGGGCAGGTCACACACCCAGGTGTGCCAGGGGTGGGGCAGGTCACACCCAGGTGTGCCAGGCTGGGGCAGGTCACACACCCAGCTGTGCCAGGCTGGGGCAGATCACACCCAGCTGTGCCAGGGGTGTGCCAGGTCACACTCCCAGCTGTGCCAGGCTGGGGCAGGGTTGGGAGCCCTGCAGCAGCTGGAGTTCAACCCCTGGCAGGTCATGGTTGGATGTTGTAGAGCAAAGTGTTGCTTCACACCCCCAATCCTTGCAAAATCCCTCTTTTATCCCTGGCTGTGTTTTCCAGACCTGAGTGGGGGTTGTTTGTGCTGGCTTCAGTGGCAGATGGACCCAGCACCTTGGAAATGGGGCCACCAGCACTTCCATGTGGTTTCTGGAGCCCCAGTGCTTTGCAGGGCCTTTCCCAAGGGTGTTTGTGGGGCTGTGAGTGACCTTGCCCTGCTGAGTCTCCCTCTGTTATTGATGGCTGCTGGATTTGCTGGGAGCTGTTGGATTTATTTGTTCCACGCTGTGCTGCAGATCCTGGCAGGATCTGTTGGTCTCCCTTCATTTCTGTGGGATCAGGAATTGCACCTGGGTGGGAGCAGCAGCCCCAGAGCTGCTGTAACACCAGTTCTGCAGGAGCTGGAGGTGACATCTGTGTCACAGCCCAGCCCACACCTGCTTTGTGGTGTTTAGGATTGTGCTCAGCATCAGGCATTCTCTGCTGTTTCAGGATTTCCTATCCCAGAGAGATTCCCGGGGATGTAAATGGAGTGTTGGGCACGGCAGGGCTCTGATCAGCTGTCACTGTTCTCTCTGGGTTATTTTTAGACTTCTCAGGATAAAAATAGAAACTCCTGATGTGCAGAAATGCTCCTGCCAGTGGAGCATGCAGGGAATTCTGCAGTGGAAATGTGGGACTCTCCCTGCCTGGGCAGGAATTGGGGGGTTTGGTGGCCAACAGAGGTGTTGGAACAGGAATGTAAATCCCCATCTCTCTTCAGTCTGTTTTGAAGGTTCCTGCAGGAATTCCTGATCTGGTGGGAGGTGTCCCTGCTGTGGGTTGAGTGTCCCTTCCAAGCCAAACCATCCCATGATTCTGGAGTGGCCCTGGAGGGGGGCAGTGTCTCCCCATCTCGTTATTTACCAGTGATGTTCATTTTCACCAGAACGCCCTGGCTGCTCTGAGCGACACATCCCAAACTCTGTGCGTGTCCTGGCGTAGCAGGAGCAGCTCCAGCTGAACTCCATTGATTTCCCAGTGCTGTGTCTCACCAAGGTCATCCCTTTGCCTCCCTTTCCTCTGGCAGTGGACGTACCAGGCCATGGTCCACGAGCTGCTGGGCATCAACAACAACCGCATCGACCTGTCCCGCGTGCCGGGGATCAGCAAGGACCTGCGCGAGGTCGTCCTGTCCGCTGAGAACGACGAGTTCTATGCCAATGTAGGTGTCCAGGGGGGCTTCACCAGCACCCACAGCTGGGCTTTGCCACAGGAAAGGAGCTTCTCCGTGATTTTGGGGATTTTGGCACCCCTCAGCGTGGGGATGTGCCGTTTGTGACCATCGTTGTGCAGCATCAGTGACATCTGATGTGGGATAACGTCCTAGAAAATGTGTTTGTGGTTTGGTTTCAAAGCCTGCTATAGGTTTTGGGGATGGAGTCACCTTCTCCCAGCTGCTCAAAGCTCTTTGGGATGAAACTGCCCGCCCCAGGTCAGCCCAGGGCTGTGTGGCTGCACAGAGCTCTGAGCTCACCTGGGACCTGTGGGTGTGGCTTTAAAAGGTGTTTGATGTGACTCCATTTCTGTTCCCTAAATCAGTGGAAATGAGGCAGAAGGACTCCAGCTGCTTTGAGGTTCAAGTCCAGCCCTGCAGCCCAGGAATTACTGAGTTTCCCTCTGCTTCCCATCTCGTTCCACACAGAACATGTACCTGAACTTCGCCGAGATTGGCACCAACATCAAGAACCTGATGGAGGATTTCCAGAGGAGGAAGCCAAAGGAGCAGCAGAAGCTGGAGTCCATAGCAGATATGAAGGTACAAATTCCATCCCATTTATGTCCCATCCTTTAATGTTAGGAGTAAATAAAAAACACATCCCTCCCAGAAACCTCCTGTGGGCTCCTGGGATTGAGGTGTCCCAGAGAATTGCTGGGAATTTGTACCATTTATGGCCGGCTGCACCCATCTTCTGCCATCTCCTGCTTTTCACTGCCTCAGTTTCCCCTCGCAGGCCTTTGTGGAGAACTACCCTCAGTTCAAGAAGATGTCAGGCACAGTGTCCAAGCACGTGACGGTGGTGGGGGAGCTGTCCCGGCTCGTGGCCGAGCGGAACCTGCTGGAGGTGTCCGAGGTGGAGCAGGAGCTGGCCTGCCAGAGTGACCATTCCAGCGCCCTCCAGGTACCCACCCTGCCCCTGGGTCAGGGGGGTTTCACCCCATCTGTGCCTTGGGAGGGGGGATTTGATGCTGGCAGGCAGTGGGAGCTCCCTGTGGGGAGGGACACTGCGTGTGGAATTGCTGCTCAGATGGCAATGAGTCATGGTTAATAACTGGCTTGAGAAGCATCTTTGCAAATCCTGTCCTTACATCCCACAATCCAACATTCTTTCTTTATATTCAGCCAGTTGGTTTCTGGCAGACACCAGGGTAAAACAACCTCAGATGCTCTGCAGGAGCTGATGTGTTTGGGCAGGAGAAAAGCTGGAATCCGTGGAATTGTCTTTAGCTATTTTTTTAAGAAAAGCCACTAGAAAGACCCTTAAATCCAAGATTTCTTTGGCAGAGAGGCCTGGAAAAGCTGGAGGGAGGCTGTGGGACAGCTGAGTGTGGCCCCTTGTGCTGTGAGCAGAGCAGGGTCTGGCAGAGTCAGTGGTGCTGGATTTGGGCTGCTGTTCCACAGCAGCTCAGAGCGGGGCTGGAGAGTCTCAATTCTCCCTTCTGAGAAATGATTCCTTGATTTCCAGTGGTGCAGGGGGATTCCCAACACTTGGCAGACCCTTGCATGGCCCTGGGGAAGCAGAGGGGCTGGGAAATGAGGAAAAGCAGCTCCAGCAGCTTTGAGATCAGTTCCTGCCCCTCCTCTGTGGCTCTGAGCTGCAGGTGGGGGCAGAGGGGGTAACGCCGTCCCCAGAGGTGGAATGAGCTGCCATCCCTGTGGAGCAGGGAGGGCAGGGATGGGATTCCACGGCTGCTGCCTGGCAGGATTTCCATGGCTGAGTGTGGAACTGGGACTGCAGCCAGGAATGTGTTTGCTGGAAGCAGCCTCTGAGGTCCTTGTGCTGTATCACTGTCTCCAGCTCAGGTTGTTGTGGTTTAAAAGTCAAATATTCCCAGTCTGCTCCCTCCCTGTGCTGTGAGCTGTGATTTTTGATGGGATATGAACAGCACAGAGCTGGTGCCAGGTGAATCCTGGGGTCACCTTGCTCCTGCTCTACACAAACAGCATTTCTGCAGTTTTAGAAATGCTGCCTCAGTTTCCTTCCAGCCCCTGGGAGATTTGGAAATGAAAGGAAACCCCTGGAGGTGGGATCTTTGTCCCTGCAGCCCCCCCACCCCGGGCTGTCCCTGCTGCAGCTCCAGCAAGGGGGAAAAGGCCACGGGACAAGGAGCAGCAGCCAGAGCCTGGAATAAAGATGGAATTGTTCTCCCCTGATGTCACTTCAGGGATTGTTGGATCTCTGGTGCCCCAGTCTGGGACATTTGGGTTCCTCCTGCCCTGGGCTCTCATTAACCCCGACACAGAGCATGAATGGAGGGTTGGAATCCCAGCTCCTCCCGTGCACAATGGGGTTTCTGTTCTCTGCTTCCTGCTGCTCCTGGCACTGCCAGCACAGGAACCTCCCTGGGGCTCTGGTTCTCCCCTCACAGGTGAATTCCTGACCTTGAGTGGTGAAATTCCTCTTGATCCTCCTCACAGCCAGGATTTTATGCTGTTTTTAGTCAGCATCAGTTAAATGGGTGCCAACAAACATCTGTGCCAGGGTGGTGAATCCAGCAGCAGATCAGGAGCGATAACAGATCCCTGCTCTTCCCTGTAGCTGGGATCTCTCTCTCCATGCTTTAATTCCTTCCCTCCTTTGCTTCCAAATCTGCAGTTTGTTCCCCCACATCTCACATCCAAAGCTTTGCTGAGACTTTGATGCCTCTGCCTTGCACCTTCCAAAAAGGAAATGGAGTTGGGGGTTCTGTAGTGGTGGAGCCTTTGGGGTGGAGCTGGAAACACCCAGGTAGAGCTTGGAGGTGTCTCAAAATCCCTGTGTCAGGGAGGTGTCTCAACCTCCCCCTCCTGCAGCACCACAAAGGGCTCAGGACCCATCAGATGTGGGTTGTGAATTCCCAGTTCCACGGAAAGACCCAAAACCAACTTGTACTCCAGTAAATCCTCCTGTGAAACACCCGAGGGGCTGTGGGGTTTGTACCGCACCTGCATTGCCGTGGCAGTTGCTGGGCAGCGAAACCGAAACCGCTCTGATAAGTGACTGATAAATGACTGATAAGGCAGTGACACCGCTGGAGGTGTCTGTCTGTCTGTCTGTCCCTGTGTCCCGCAGAGCGGTGACACCAATGGAGGTGTCTGTCTGTCTGTCCCCGTGTCCCACAGAGCAGTGACACCAATGAAGGTGTCTGTCTGTCTGTCCCCGTGTCCCGCAGAGCAGTGACACCAATGGAGGTGTCTGTCTGTCTGTCCCCGTGTCCCCGGGCTGAGCGGTGACACCAATGGAGGTGTCTGTCTGTCTGTCCCCGTGTCCCCGGGCTGAGCGGTGACACCAATGGAGGTGTCTGTCTGTCTGTCCCCGTGTCCCACAGAGCAGTGACACCAATGGAGGTGTCTGTCTGTCTGTCCCCGTGTCCCCGGGCTGAGCGGTGACACCAATGGAGGTGTCTGTCTGTCTGTCCCCGTGTCCCCGGGCTGAGCGGTGCCTGTGTCCCGCAGAGCGGTGACACCAATGGAGGTGTCTGTCTGTCTGACCCTGTGTCCCACAGAGCGGTGACACCAATGGAGGTGTCTGTCTGTCTGTCCCCGTGTCCCGCAGAGCGGTGACACCAATGAAGGTGTCTGTCTGTCCCTGTGTCCCACAGAGCAGTGACACCAATGGAGGTGTCTGTCTGTCTGTCCCCGGGCTGAGTGGTGCCTGTGTCCCGCAGAGCAGTGACACCAATGAAGGTGTCTGTCTGTCCCCGTGTCCCCCGCTGGAGGTGTCTGTCTGTCCCCGTGTCCCGCAGAGCAGTGACACCAATGGAGGTGTCTGTCTGTCTGTCTGTCCCCGTGTCCCCGGGCTGAGCGGTGCCTGTGTCCCGCAGAGCAGTGACACCAATGGAGGTGTCTGTCTGTCCCTGTGTCCCGCAGAGCGGTGACACCAATGAAGGTGTCTGTCTGTCTGTCCCTGTGTCCCCTGCTGAAGGTGTCTGTCTGTCCCTGTGTCCCGCAGAGCGGTGACACCAATGGAGGTGTCTGTCTGTCTGTCCCCGTGTCCCACAGAGCGGTGACACCAATGCAGGTGTCTGTCTGTCTGTCCCTGTGTCCCACAGAGTGGTGACACCAATGGAGGTGTCTGTCTGTCTGTCCCTGTGTCCCACAGAGCGGTGACACCAATGGAGGTGTCTGTCTGTCTGTCCCTGTGTCCCCCGCTGAAGGTGTCTGTCTGTCTGTCCCTGTGTCCCGCAGAGCGGTGACACCAATGGAGGTGTCTGTCTGTCTGTCCCTGTGTCCCGCAGAGCAGTGACACCAATGGAGGTGTCTGTCTGTCTGTCCGTGTGTCCCGCAGAGCGTGCGGCGGCTGCTGCAGAGCCCGCGGCTGTCGGAGCTGGACGCGGCGCGCTTGGTGATGCTCTACGCTCTGCGCTACGAGCGCCACGCCAGCAGCGGCCTCCCCGCACTGCTGGAGGAGCTGCGCGCCCGCGGGGGCAGCGACAGGTACCGCAAGGTAACCCTGGGATGGGGTAAAACAGCGACAGGTACCGCAAGGTAACTAACCCTGGGATGGGGTAAAACAGCGACAGGTACCGCAAGGTAAATAACCCTGGGATGGGGTAAAACAGTGACAGGTACCACAAGGTAACCGTAGGATGGGGTAAAACAGCGACAGGTACCGCAGGGTAACCCTGGGATGGGGCAGGACAGGGACAGGTACCACAAGGTAAATAACCCTGGGATGGGGTAAAACAGGGACAGGTACCACAAGGTAAATAACCCTGGGATGGGGCAGGTACTGCAAGGTAACCCTGGGATGGGGTAAAACAGCGACAGGTACCGCAAGGTAACCCTGGGATGGGACAGGTACTGCAAGGTAAATAACCCTGGGATGGGGTAAAACAGCGACAGGTACCGCAAGGTAAATAACCCTGGGATGGGGTAAAACAGGGACAGGTACTGCAAGGTAAATAACCCTGGGATGGGGCAGGTACCGCAAGGTAAATAACCCTGGGATGGGGTAAAACAGCGACAGGTACCGCAAGGTAAATAACCCTGGGATGGGACAGGTACCGCAAGGTAAATAACCCTGGGATGGGGCAGGTACCTCAGGATAACCCTGGGATGGGGTAAAACAGCGACAGGTACTGCAAGGTAAATAACCCTGGGATGGGGCAGGACAGCGACAGGTACTGCAAGGTAACCCTGGGATGGGGTAAAACAGGGACAGGTACCACAAGGTAACCCTGGGATGGGACAGGTACCGCAGGGTAACCCTGGGATGGGGTAAAACAGGGACAGGTACTGCAAGGTAACCCCGGGATGGAGCAGGGCAGGATGGGGGGCAGGTACTGCCAGGTCACCCTGAGGTGGGGCAGGATGGGCTAGGTAACCCCAGGGTGGGGCAGGATGGGGAGCAGGTAGCACCAGGTAACCCTGGGGTAGGGCAGGACAGGGGCAGGGACCACCAGGTAACCCCAGGATGGGGGCAGGTACTCCCAGGTAATCCTGGGGTGGGGCAGGTACCCCAGTGTCCCACAGGATGGGGGCAGGTACCACCAGGTAACCCCAGGGTGGGACAGGTACCCAGTGTCCCACAGGATGGGGGCAGGTACCACCAGGTAACCCCCACCAGGTACCACCAGGTAACCCCAGGGTGGGACAGGTACCCCAGTGTCCCACAGGATGAGGAATCTCTGCTGTTTGGGATTAAACTGCCTGCCCCAGGTCAGCCCAGGGCTGTGCTGTTGCACAGAGCTCACCTGGGACCTGTGGGTGTGGCTTTGAAAGGTGTTTTATGTGACTCCATTTCCATTCCCTAAATCAGTGGAAATGAGGCAGAAGGACTCCAGCTGCTTTGGGGTTCAAGTCCAGCCCTGCAGCCCAGGAATTACTGAATGGGGGTTGGACTGCAGAGGTCCCTTCCACTCCTGACCAGTCACTGATTCCGTGATATTCTGAAGGATTTCATAAAGCAGGGATGGGAGTGTGGCACCTCCGTGGGCCTGGGCTGTGCTTCCTCTCTGCTCTTCCTCCCCCACTCTGCCCAGCTCCTGCAGCACCAGCCGTGGCTGCAGCGAGGGGCTGGGGATGGAGAGGAGCTGGCAGGGAGGGAACAGGCAGCAGTGCCAGGAGCAGCTGGGGAGGAGGTGGAGGAGAGGGATGATGTCACCTCGTGTGGAGGAGCTGCTGCAGGCGATGGAGATGGAGATGAAGCTTCTCCTCAAGCAGGAGGGTCGGGGTGGGCTGGGGGACGCGGGGGTGCTGCTGCTCTGCCCCCTCACCTCCGTGTGTGGTTCCATTGGGATCATCTCCAGGGCTCCTTGTCCCCGAGGGGTGTCTGCAGTGAATCCTCAGCCCTGGAGGGGGTGCCAGGCTGACGGGCTGTGCCCTCTCCCTGCACAGCTGGTGTCTGCCGTGGTGGAGTACGGAGGGAAGCGCGTGCGGGGCAGCGACCTGTTCAGCCCCAAGGACGCCGTGGCCATCACCAAGCAGTTCCTCAAAGGCCTCAAGGTACCAAGATTCCTTGGGGAAACGGGGACAGGCTCAAAACTGCAGCCCAGAGGAGGAGCAGGGCTGGCAGGAATGCACTCAGGGCCTGATTGCACTGAGAACAACATGGAGAACTTCTAAATTCAGGGCTAGAACTTGCTGTGCCTCTGCTGATCCTCCTCCCTTGCTGGGCCACTTCCTAAAGAGCTTCTGTCTGGCCACAGGGCATTGAGAATGTGTACACCCAGCACCAGCCCCTGCTCCAGGAAACCCTGGACCAGCTCATCAAGGGGAAGCTCAAGGACAGCCAATATCCCTACCTGGGCCCCAACACACTCCGGGACAGGTACGCGGGGCCTGTGGGGCACAGCCTGCACTGGGACACAGCAGCTGGGACATCCCTGCTGTCCCCAACACTGTCCCCACAGTGGGATGGGACTGATGGTGAACAGAGCTGGGGATTGGCACAGAAATCTCTTGGTTGTAGAGGTCTTGTATCCCCAGGGATGTTCCCAGACTGGGGTGTGCCTCACCCTGGCTCACATGTGCCATTCCTGATGGGTGCCTCAGGTGAAGGATGAAGCCCTCACCCAGCAGAGGAGGCAGGAGCAGCTCTGCTCCAGGTCATGCTGTCCTTGCAGTGATCCAAGGAGGAAATGCCTGGTGTTGGTCCTTCCAAGGGGTTGGGAGGGTGGTTACAGGAGAGGGAAGGAGCAGCTCACTGGAAAGCAGGATGTGCTCAGCACACTGAGTTTGTGTTGGGATAGAGAAAGGAGCTTCCCTCCTTTCCCCCTTCCTCTTGGCTTCCTTCAACAATCCCACATCTCCCTGCTGGCTGGGAAATGTCCCCTCAGGTGAACTGAGGCACAAATCCTGGCACTTCCTGATCAGCCTGGAGCTCCAAGGCAGCTCTGTGTCCTTGCCTGACTCCAGAATCGATCCTGATTTCCCAGCCCCAGCAGATCATGCATTAAACACGGCACGTGGATCCACAGGGATCGGGGTGCTGCTGCTGGAGTCAAAGTTCAGGAGAGGTTTGGGGCATTCAGTGGATTGTTTTCAGCTCCTCATCACAGGGATGAGGGAGTTCTTTAAAGGAGGCACCCTCAGGATCCTGGATCTGCCTCCAAAGTGCAGGATTTATCTTTGGATTTGTCTGATCCCAACTCAATGTTTGTGGCTGCTCCATCCCAGAAATTTTCCAAGGCCAGGTTGGTCAGGGCTTGGATCCACCTGACTCCAGAATCGATCCTGATTTCCCAGCAGATCACGCATTAAACATGGCACGTGGATCCACAGGGATCGGGGTGCTGCTGCTGGAGGCTGCTCAGGGCTCTGGGTGAAAGTTCAGGAGAGGGTTTGGGGCATTCAGTGGATTGTTTTCAGCTCTGAGCCCAGCACATCACAGGAATGAGGGAATTCTTTAAAGGAGGCACCCTCAGGATCATGGATCTGCCTCCAAAGTGCAGGATTTATCCTTGGCTTTGTCTGATCCCAACTCAATGTTTGTGGCTGCTCCACCCCAGAAAGTGTCCTCCCTGCTCTGCTGGGTGTCCCTGAGAGCTTTTAGGTCCCTTCCAGCCAAACCACTCCATGATTTGTGCTTTTATCCCAGGCCTCAGGACATCATCGTGTTCCTCATTGGAGGGGCCACCTACGAGGAGGCTCTGGCTGTGTTCAACCTGAACCGCTCCAACCCCGGCGTCCGCATCGTGCTGGGGGGCACCACCATCCACAACACCAGGAGGTAAAATCAGCCCTGTGGAACTGCTGGCACGGCAGGAATTTGGGAGATCCCACGTGGAAATGGGTGTCAGTGCTCTGGAGCCACCTCCGATCCCTGAGCTGGAGGTTTAACTTGAATTTCCATGAGTGCAAGGGCAGGCAAGGAGAGTTTTCCACAGAGGTTTTCTAGTTTATAACACAGGGGAACACAGGGGAATTCAGCACTGAATGAACCTGCAGCTGCTTTGCTGAAGGTGGGCAAAAATCCCTGTCAGTATGGGAAATGTCTGGTTTATAAAAACAAATAACTTTTCCTGGTTTATAAATACAAATAACTTTTCCTGAACCCAAATGATTCACTTTGGGCACAGGAAAGAATTGAGGCCACAGTGGGAATTGCTTCCCATCAGCACAGCTTGCTGCTGGCCAGGCAGGAGAGCAGGAATTCTCTGAATTCTCAGGAATTTCTCCAGATTCCCAGTGCTCTGTTTGGGATGGTGGGAAAATCCTGAGATGCAGCTCAGGATCTGCAGCTCCATCACTGGATCTGCTTGGATTGGTGCTGCCAGGAGCCACCCTGGCTGGTTTGGGCTCTGCTGCTGTGCAGCCCCTGAATTATTTACAGAAAAGCTGGGATTCTGTGTCCAAATTTGCATTTCAAAGAATGAAGTGGGGGGAGAAAAATAAAAGGAAAATAAAAGGAAGGGCTGGATGTGGCCTGGTCCTGCCTGGGGAAGACAGCAAGGGACCTGTTGTGAAACAGCCCTGTCCCAAATGATCCATTTTCTCTTGGATAAGGTTTCCCTGAGCATGGAAGGACAATAAAACTGTCTCCTGTCCATTGTTATCCACAATTCCAGCACAGTGCCCCAGGATCAGGGATATCTCAGCACATCCATGCAAGGAAAGCCAGGTTTTAGTGTGTCCCAAGCCCTCACCTAATCCACGGCCTTGCTGATTCCTGTGGGATTAGGGCAGATATGTCACCAGAAACAAGGGGATTTGGCTGTTAATGCACAGAGCAGCCGTGTAAGCACCTAAATCCTGCTCCCATTGTTCCTCCTCCCTGCTGCAATTGGGACCAACATCTGGGAGCCCTCAGGGGTGGCCCAAAGGATGGAGAATCTGCTGTGCTCCAGGGATTCCAGAGCAATTCCACAGGGTTTGGAGGAGAAAGGGTTACAGAGGATCAATAATCGGCTCAGAAGGAACATCTGGTGCTGGGGCTGACTCATCCTGGCCAGGTTGAGACAAACCTGCTGGGACTAATCCAGGATGTGGGGCCTGACCCAGTTACCCAGTTAGAGCCACACTGGTGCCACTGGGTCCTCCTGGGGACTGCACCAGGCTCATTTCTCCTGGGAGTTCCTGGGTGGAGCAGCTGTGGAGGTTCCTGCAGATGCCTCTGCTGGGTCCTCAGCTGTTCCTGCAGAGGCCTCTGCTGGGTTCTCAGCTGTGGAGGTTCCTGCAGATGCCTCTGCTGGGTGGAGCAGCTGTGGAGGTTCCTGCAGAGGCCTCTGCTGGGTTCTCAGCTGTTCCTGCAGAGGCCTCTGCTGGGTTCTCAGCTGTGGAGGCTCCTGCAGATGCCTCTGCTGGGTTCTCAGCTGTTCCTGCAGATGCCTCTGCTGGGTTCTCAGCTGTTCCTGCAGATGCCTCTGCTGGGTCCTCAGCTCTGGAGGTTCCTGCAGATGCCTCTGCTGGGTTCTCAGCTCTGGAGGTTCCTGCAGAGGCCTCTGCTGGGTGGAGCAGCTGTGGAGGTTCCTGCAGATGCCTCTGCTGGGTCCTCAGCTCTGGAGGTTCCTGCAGATGCCTCTGCTGGGTTCTCAGCTCTGGAGGTTCCTGCAGAGGCCTCTGCTGGGTTCTCAGCTCTGGAGGTTCCTGCAGAGGCCCCTGCTGGGTTCTCAGCTGTTCCTGCAGAGGCCTCTGCTGGGTTCTCAGCTCTGGAGGTTCCTGCAGAGGCCTCTGCTGGGTTCTCAGCTCTGGAGGTTCCTGCAGAGGCCTCTGCTGGGTTCTCAGCTGTTCCTGCAGGATCTGCAGGGTCCTTGGAGCAGCAGGGTGGGTTTGTGCTGTGGTGCAGCTCATTTTTAAAGGGTAGGTGGGAGTTTGGCTCATTCCTCCAGTCACTCCAGACTGGGAATGTGCTCTGAGGGACCCTGAGGTGTCACTGGTCACAGGCACAAGCTGTGCAGACAGCACAGAACCAGAGACCCTCAGAGCAGCAGTCATTCCCTGCCAGAGCTCAGTTCTGCCTGGTTCTAGTGCCTAAAAATAACCTGGAGGAGGGAGAGCTCAGGCTGGAACACGCAGCCAGGTGCCAGAGCTGTGCCAGAGCTGTGCCAGAGCTGGTGCCACCGTGGGCAGTGCCCTGGCTGTGCCCCCTCCCAGCTGTGTCTGGTGGCACTCAGAGCTGGGGTTGCTGCAGGGTTTTGCAGGAGATTTCAGGGTTTTGCTCGTTTTCAAACCTCTCAAGATTCACAACCTGAGCTGCTCCAGCCCCAGTTTAGGGGAATCCCATTTCTGCAGGATTTGTGGCATCTCTTGGTTTGTATTTCTTTATCTTTTGGGGTATTTTTGAAGCATTGCTGTTGAGATCACCTGATCAGCACACTGAGGGATGAGTCAGCCTGGGCATGGCCGTGGTGTCTCACTGCCAGAGGAGCCATCCTGGGGCAGGATCCTTCCAGCTGGGAGCACTGCTGCCCTTGGGTGGGTGATGCCAGCAGGCCTGAGCTTTGTGCTGGGGACAATCACAGCCCCTCAGGCCCTGGGCACATCTGGGACAAGGCCATGAGTCCCTCTGGCCCTCGTTCCACTGACCTGAGGCTTTCCCAGCAGCTTCCTGGAGGAGGTGACAGCCGCAGGATTCCGTGGTCGAAACACTGAGAGCTCCCAAGTCCCACCAAGGTCCAGCAGACGGTGAATCCTGAAGAAATGAGGGGTTTGTGAACATTCAGAGCTTTCCCAGAGCAGAGCAGAGCAGGATGTTCCTGGCCTGCAGCTGCAGCTTCCCCTCCACACCCAGAATGGCAGCGAGTGCTGCAGCTGGCACTGGATGTGCCCCCACTGCAGCTCCTCATTGTCCCCTCACAAACTGCTCCAGGACTGGCATGGTCACCTTGAGGAGAGCCTGGGACAGCCCCTGAATCTCTTCAGCTCTGCACAGGACACAGGAATGAGTCCCATGAGGAGCCCATGCAGGGGGAGCAGCTGTGGGGGTCTGGTTGGGGGGCACAGGAGCCCTTTGCTGTTGTCTGTATATGTTGAATCCTATTAAATCCCCCACTTTGCCCAAATCTGTCTCCTGGATGATTCCCACTTTCCCTTTCCCAAGGCCACAAGGTGCAGTTACAGCCTGAGCCTCCATGGGAGCTTTTGCTCCCCTCCAGGACCACACCAAGGAACCTGCAAGTGCATTTCCAGCTCTGCTCCCTGGCCTCTAATCAGCACTTGATTGGGAATTAACAAGCCAGATCAAATGAAATGAGCTCCTAAATCCCTGGGAATTATCTTGGCATCACAGCTAAGTCCTGTTGATGTGGGAGAGAGCAAAGCCCTGCAGGGAGGAGGGGACCTGGGCAGCTCTTTGGGGAAGGGAGGGGGGACACAGCCTGTGCTGGGGTGGAACTGGGTGGGCACCAAATTTTTAGTGAATTTTGGGTTGCTGGGACAGGCAGAGCTGTAAGAATTCCCCCTTAGAGGTGACTCAGGTGTCTGAGAGCCCAACAGAGGGGAGCTGTCAGAGGATACTGGGCAGCCCCTGCCCCAGACACCAATGATATCATTGTTGTCAGAGCCACAGAAAAGCACGTGTCCTAATTAAACTCCCAGGCAGCAGCTTCACACTTGATATCCAGAGGCAAAATGCTGTGTGGGGGGTGTTAAATACATAAATAAACCAGGAGTTTGCTGATCTGCTCTGCAAGAAGAGGCGATTTTGGCAACTGTTTGTTGTGGAGCAGCACAAGGAGCAGCTGCAGCTGCCAGGGGTAGCAAAGGGGGTGTGGGGGTACAGGGAGAGACACAACCACACCTTGGAGAGGCTTTTGGGGATGAGAAGCTGCACTGCCCGTGTCACCTGTCCCACTGGGGAGCAGCCTCAGTGCTGGAAGTGCAGCCTCCTGTTCCTGGTACAGAAATGGGAGCTGGCTTCCCTCCTATCTCCTTCCTTCCCTGTCAATTGTTGATGTTTCCAGCTCTGAATCATTGGTCACATCCTTCACAGCGTGTGACTCACTGGCAGAACAGCCTGAGGCTTCCAAGTGCAGCAGAATTCCTGCTCCCAGGGATGTGTGCAGGTGTGCTGTTATGTGCTGTTACCTGCTGTGGCTTCAGGGCAGCTTCCCTGGCACCAGAGGGCATTGGGGAAGAGCGTGGGCCCTGCATGCAAAGGGCACAGCAGGGCTGTCCCACTGCCACCAGCTCTGTGCCATCTGCTGTTGGCCACCAGCCAGTGCTCTGCAGGCCCTGGCCACCAAAAACAGGATGGGAGGAAGGACAAGTGCAGTTGGAAGGGAAAATGTCATTAAATAAACTGGCAGGCTGTGTGTGATGTCCTGGGGGCCAGCGTGGTTCATCTGTCCCTCTGCCACCAGCCCTGCCTGGACCAAGCTTTGGGGTAAAAGGGAAACTGAGGCACACAGGGGGCAAATCCTGGTCCCTGTGGAGTTGGGGATTGCAGAGGCACAGGAGGAAAAGGCACCCCTGGATTTGGTGTCGAGTGATTTGTGTCAGGTAGGCAGTGAGCCCACAGCTCATGGCAGAAATGCCAATGCCAGAATGGGACACAAACACTCACAGGAACTCTGGAAATGCTCCAAGTACATCCCCAGGACTCTGGGGGCATTAATTCCAGATTGGGGTGAAACTACAACTTGAAATCAGGGCTGGGGGATGTCCAGGGACGGGATGGACGCTGGCATTGGAAAGCTGATCCCCTGATGGACGATGGATCAATCTGTTCCTTGCAGGACACGAAGGAGACAGACCAAATAAACCAAATAAGGGCATTTTTAGGAAGCTGTCTCCTCACTTTTGGAAGCCGTGCTCCAAATCCTGGCTGTCAGACCCTCCGTGCTGGAAGGAAATCTCCCATCTCCTCTCTCCAGAGAGATTTTTCCCCCACTTCCAAACACCTTTAGGGGGTGAATTCCTCCCAGTACCACCCGGCTGCGTTTCCCTGTCCTATAAACTTTCCCGGTGACCCACGACACCGCCGGGAACGCGGCTATACCCCGATGGGAGCACCCCATCGGCGGCACCGCCCGCCCCTCTCCCGCTTCCCCACGGCCCCGCTGGAGTGAGAAACAAAGAAGAAAAACCCTCGTGGGCTGCGATTCGCCCCGTGCCGCGAACCCCGACGTCACGGGCGTGCGGCTATAGATGGAGCTCGGGAGCCCGGCGCAGCCCAGCGCAGCCCCCCGAGCTGCGGGATGGTGGCGGCGGGGGGGGACGCGGCGGCGGCGGCGCTGCCGATGCCTCAGAGCACCGGGCCGGGCTCCGTGTAACGGGAGAGGAGCCCTGAGCCGAGCGGGGCCAAGGCAGCGCGGATCGCGGGTGTTCCCCGGTGCCAGGAGGCCGCGGGGAGCCCCTCTGCGACCCCCGCCCTGAAATCGCCTCGGAGCGCACTGAGGAACGATGAAAAAAAATAATAATTCTGCAAAAAGGGTGAGTGGAGATTCGCGTCTTGGCCGAGGTGGGGAGGGAGGGAGGCTCCTGGATGTTTTGGGGAGGGGGGGTTGGATCTTGGCTTGGCTTTGCCTCTGCTCCCCCCGCGGGAAGCGCACGGACCCCCAGAGAGACCCCGACCCCGCTCCAGGCCTCCCGCAGCCGCTCAGGCACCGGGGGATGCGGGCAGGCAGTTTTCATCTTGGAACACAAGGAAACGATAAAATCCGGAGGCACCATCAATCCCTCGCTCTTTGCCGTGTTGTGTGTGTGCTGCACCCACCGCTGCCTACGGAGACACCTCTGATAGAAACCCCCCATAGATTTCACCTCTTGGATTAATTGCTGATAAAAAGCTCCAAAAAAATGCCATTTTTTCACCGCAATATTAAAACCCCAACTGGGTAAAATTCCGCCCATCCCCCTCCTGTTCCCCTTTCCACGGGTAAATGCCCGCTGGATGAGGCGATAGAGACGCCGGCCTGGCTTATATAACCACGGAGAGAACCCTGCCCGCTCCTCGCAGCGTCCTCCCGGTGCTGCCACTGCACAAAAATCCCCGCGGAGCGACCCCGGGCAAGGGCTCGGGCCCGGCGTTCGGCGGAGAGAGGGGGAGACAAAAGTTGGGCAAAGAGGGAAGCGGGGTGTGGGGAGAAAAGGAGTGTAAAACCAAGAATAATCGCGTTTTTCCCCCCATTTTCTCCCCTCTCGCTTTGTGTTAGGGGAACCAGGATGGAAACCAGCAACCTGCGCAGCCGGAGAAGGTCGGCTGGGTGCGGAAATTCTGCGGGAAAGGCATTTTTAGGGAAATCTGGAAAAACCGTTATGTGGTTCTGAAGGGAGATCAGCTTTACATCTCGGAGAAGGAGGTAGGATCGGTTTCAGTTTCCTTTCCCATCCCCCCTTTCCTCTCTCTTTGCATATGAAAGGCGCAGCCCCGGCCCTTCCCAGCGCCAGCCGGGCCCGGGGGGTTCCGAGGGGGCTCCGAGGGGGCTCCTGCTCCTCCCCGGGGCTGGCGCCGGCCGGGGTCGGGCTGGGGCTCGGCTCTGACGGCGATTCCACAGCCAGCTCTGCCGGGAGACATTTTCCCGGCGTGGAGACACGAAAGGATTCACTTAGCGAGAGTTAAGCCCCTCCAACCTCTTCCCAGCAATGCCGGCTCCTTTCTGTGCCTGTCCTTGAGCCCAGCGCTGCCTTGTCCCCAGCTGCTCGCTCTCTGCTTGGAAATAACTCCGCTCTCCCGGCTGGAATCGAGCCCTTTACAGGTCGATCTCTTGGATTTTTCAGGAAATTTCAGCCCGGATCGACATCCTGGTGTGACACGTGCCCTGCCCTGGTTTCCTTGCTGGGTTTGTGGTTTAACGTGCTGTTGGCATTGGAGATAATCGGATGTGACTGCCGGGCTGAGGCAGCACCTGGCTGTCCTTGCACGCCCCCCCTGTGCTTTTTGTCTCCATAAATCCAGCAGGAAAAACTCCCCAGGCCAGAGCCTTCCTCCCTCCCATCCTCTGTGACATCCCAGAGCTGCACTGGGCAGTGTTGTGTCCACAGCAGGCAGGGGGGTTGCTCCAGCTCAGGGAATTTGGGGTAAAATCCTGGTTTCTCAGGGTTTTCCCCCAAAGTGGAGGTGATTTCCTCACAGTTGGATGCCTGGCCTGGCTCTACCTGGAGAGAGGAAGGGATAATTTGATTTAAGGCTGGTTGGGCCATGGATGTGGCACAGGCAGAGGGTCAGGGCTTGTTACAACAGAGAAATGGCTTTAAAAAGTGGATTGAATGCCCAGGTATGCTGAGCTGCTTGCTGGCATTGCAGAGCTTGTCCCATCAACTGCTCCAGAGCCAAAGGGAAACACAGGAACAGCAATGTCCAGGTAGCTACAGCTCAAATCCAGGTGTGCTGGGAGCCCCAGAGAGAGATGAGGCTGGAGGGGCCACGCAGAGCCTGCTCTGAACAAGAAGTTCTTGTGTTTGTGTTTCATAGAGGGAAAACCTCACTGGTTTTGAGGTTGAGGCAGCCCCGTGTGTGTGTGAGGGACCATAAATAACCTGCAGCAGCTTCTGCTGAGGCTTTATAAGGAAGAATGTGTGACCAGCAGAGATGACATCTGCTGCTGGAGCGTGCTGAGGTGACTCTGTGCTGCCCATGGAGGTGACACCGTGCTGCTGGTGTGCATTGAGGTGACTCTGTGCTGCCCATGGAGGTGACAATGTGCTGCTGGTGTGCCCTGAGGTCCCTCTGTGCTGCCCATGGAGGTGACACCGTGCTGCTGGTGTGCCCTGCTGGCTATGGAGGTGACACCGTGCTGCTGGTGTGCCCTGAGGTCCCTCTGTGCTGCCCATGGAGGTGACACCGTGCTGCTGGTGTGCCCTGCTGGCTATGGAGGTGACACCGTGCTGCTGCTGTGCCCTGAGGTCACTCTGTGTTGCCCATGGAGGTGACAATGTGCTGCTGGAGCGTGCTGAGGTCCCTCTGTGCTGCCCATGGAGGTGACACCGTGCTGCTGCTGTGCCCTGAGGTCACTCTGTGCTGCCCATGGAGGTGACACCGTGCTGCTGGAGCGTGCTGAGGTCCCTCTGTGCTGCCCATGGAGGTGACACTGTGCTGCTGCTGTGCCCTGAGGTCACTCTGTGTTGCCCATGGAGGTGACAATGTGCTGCTGGAGCGTGCTGAGGTCACTCTGTGCTGGCCATGGAGGTGACACCGTGCTGCTGGTGTGCCCTGAGGTCCCTCTGTGCTGCCCATGGAGGTGACACCGTGCTGCTGGTGTGCACTGAGGTCCCTCTGTGCTGCCCATGGAGGTGACACCGTGCTGCTGGTGTGCACTGAGGTCACTCTGTGCTGGCCATGGAGGTGACACCGTGCTGCTGGTGTGCCCTGAGGTCACTCTGTGCTGGCCATGGAGGTGACAATGTGCTGCTGGTGTGCTCTGAGGTCACTCTGTGCTGCCCATGGAGGTGACACCGTGCTGCTGGTGTGCCCTGAGGTCACTCTGTGCTGCCCATGGAGGTGACACCGTGCTGCTGGTGTGCACTGAGGTCACTCTGTGCTGGCCATGGAGGTGACACCGTGCTGCTGGTGTGCCCTGAGGTCACTCTGTGCTGCCCATGGAGGTGACACCGTGCTGCTGGTGTGCCCTGAGGTCACTCTGTGCTGCCCATGGAGGTGACACCGTGCTGCTGGAGTGTGCTGAGGTCACTCTGTGCTGCCCATGGTGGTGACAATGTGCTGCTGGTGTGCACTGAGGTCACTGTGCTGGCCATGGAGGTGACACCGTGCTGCTGGTGTGCACTGAGGTCACTCTGTGCTGGCCATGGAGGTGACACTGTGCTGCTGGAGCATGCTGAGGTCCCTCTGTGCTGGCCATGGAGGTGACACCGTGCTGCTGGTGTGCACTGAGGTCACTCTGTGCTGGCCATGGAGGTGACACCGTGCTGCTGGTGTGCACTGAGGTCACTCTGTGCTGCCCATGGAGGTGACACCATGCTGCTGGTGTGCACTGAGGTGACTCTGTGCTGCCCATGGAGGTGACACCGTGCTGCTGATGTGCCCTGAGGTCACTCTGTGCTGCCCATGGAGGTGACAATGTGCTGCTGCTGTGCCTCTGTGCCTGTGGCATCTTGGGGGTCTCATTGTGGGGAGTTCCTGGGGTGTCTCAGAAGGTGCTGCAGGGTTTGATGCCAACTTAGCAAAGCCAGGAGCTCTCCTGGGCCCCAGGGAAGGTCAATATGTGGCTCCAGGCTCTGCTCCCACAGCTCCTGATGTTTCCTGGCAGCTCAGATCATGCTCAGCAGCTGCTCCAGAGGTGGTTCTGCAGGTGAAGCCACATTCCCAGGCCTCCCCACCATCTCAGAGCAGAAAGGGTTAAATTCCGAGGCTCCTGGAAGCTCCCTGGCTCTGTTAAATGAATCCAAACCAGACATTTATTTACTTTTGCCTGAATTTCTCCATCTGGGAAGCAGGGCAGTGAATCCCATCTCCCCAGAGCACACAGGGACAGGGAATTGTGTGTTCCACGCCAGGATCCCTTGGGAAGCAGATCCCCCTTGCCTTGGGCAGTGTTGATGAACTGCTCAGAGCTGAGGTCTGGAATGGGGAGATTTCCAAAGTTCAGATTAACAAAATCCCATCAATATCCACGCTCCTGGGAATCTGGTGCTTTCCCAGTTCTCTGTCTAGGACAGACCTGGGCTTGCAGGTCAGAGCCCAGCCCTGATTATTCCATTTTGTCAGGAGAATTTGGGAATGCCTGACAGGAGCCTCAGCTTTTCCCTGGCAGAGCCGAGTCTCTAAGGAGAGGAAATGTAGTTTTTCAGCCCAGCTGATGGCAAATGCTCACAGGGTGTTTGAGTGCTGCCCTTTGAAAGCTGCGGGATTTGTCTGGCACCTCCCGAAGTGGGAGCTTGAGGCTCTGGCCGTGCTCGCTCCGCTCCCCCACGGCTGCTGAACTCGTGAACTCACACCAAAATCCTTGGGTTATTCAGCGTTTGGTCATCAGCCAAAGCCAGCTCTGTAGAGATGAGCTGAGCTCTGCTGAGCACACACCACCACCTTCTTAACTCACTCTCGCATTCTTCCCCCTCGCTGCCTCCCCCCCGGCACATTTCTGGGAATTGTTCCCTGTTCCTGGCCCGGCTCTGGCGCTGTCTGTGCCGGGGAGCAGCGGCCGAGCTGCCCCAGCCGGGCCCGGCGCTTCCTCGCAGGAAGCCGAGAGGGGCTGAGGAAACGCTTCTCCGCGGTTTTCGTTTGTTTGCCACCAAAGGCATCGCTCAATTAGCACGAGAGCACTCGAGGAGGTGCCGCTGGGGCTGGGGCTGTGTTTGCACTCTCGGTTCTCTAATGCTCCATGGGGTGTTGGCCCTCGCTGAGTGCTGCTGAACACGGCACAGCGGGATTTGGGGAATAAATTCCTCCCTGGCACAGGCTGCCCCATCCCTGGAAGTGTCCAGGGCCAGGCTGGATGGGGCTTGGAGCAATCTGGAAGGTGTCCCTGTCCCTCCAAAGCCATAATTCAGTGATTCTGGGGGGGCTGTGTCCCTGGTAGCCTCGGTGGTGACACTTTGGAGAAGCTGTCACCATCCCCTGATCAGCTAAGGGCAGTGACCTGGCTGTGACAAGGGCTGGACAGTCCCAGTGTGCAGGTCCCAGGTCTGCAGGAAGCTCAAATTGAGCTGCTCAGCTGGAGGAACTGAAACTTTGGTTGTACCCTCCAGAGGGAACTGTCTGTCCCAAAACTGCCCATGTTTGGGTATTTGGCTGTGCTGAGAGTCTGGAGGTTTCTCTTACATCCTGAGCCACAAGTGTCCCATGGGTGTCTTGTGATTTTCTGTACCTTCCTCATTTTTGTGCATCCCATTGCAGCTCAAACTGCTCAAATCATCATCAAAAAATCCCAGGCTGGTGTGACTGAGCACCTGTGCATGGTTTGGCCCCACAACACAGCCCTGAGCGGGGTCCAGGAGGTTTGGAGTCACTGCAGGTCACAGCTTGATGAGGAAATTCAAACTCTAATCAGTGAGAGACCCAAGGGTGGTTAATTAACCAGGTCAGAGACCCTCCTGCACTGCCACGAGCCTGGAGCAGCCCTTTGGGAGCACAAACAGCTGTGACCCTCTGGATCAGGGATTTAGGTGCCATGGCTGCTGTTCTGACCCATTCCATGGCCACAGTTCAGCGCCCAGGGAGTGCTGGTGCCCCTGGGGCCAGCCCGGGCCGGCAGCAGCTGCGGGGGAAGGAGGGGAAGGAGGGGAAGGAGGGGAAGGAGGGGAAGGAATGCAGCTCCCTCCCTGCACCCCAGCAGAGTCAGCACTGTCAGCCTTGGCACAGGCAGGGGCAGCTGCCAGGGGCGTGGGATCTCATGGCTGCACAGAAATGTTCCCTGCTCTGGGACTGGGGGATGCTTCTGATTCCTTTGCTGTGCCTCGGTTTCCCTTCCCTCACCTGGCCACAGGTAGGAGGCAGGTGGAACTGCAGGGCAGGGTGGTTTTGCCTGCCTCACATGGGCACAACTCAGCAAAGGCAGCTCAGACAGCCTGGCATTGATTCACCTTAATCCTTCCAACCCTGAGCTCCCCACAGGCCACAGAGAGCAGGACCCACCTGACATCCCTCAGTTCTTAAACCCTTGGAGAAGGAAAGACCTGCTGGAAACCTCCCAGCAGAGAATGGTTTTGCCAAAATCAACCACCAACCTCTTGCTTCACCCCTTCCTACTGAGAGCTGATAGCAGAGGCTGCTTCCTCCTGGGCACTGCTCACCCAGCCAAATCCTCTTGGGAGAAGCCTGGGATGTTTGATTTGGGTGGTCCCTATGTCCCTGAGAACACAGAGGAGGTGACACCCTGCAGGTTTGTCACCCCTGTGACTGACACTGACTGGGATTTCAGCTCTGTGGGCCTCAGGGGCTGCTTGTGTCCTGTTCTCACTGAGAATGGGCTGCATGGCTGTCCTCAGCCTCTCCTACCTCCGAGGCTGCTCTGAGCTGCCTCTCATGGAACCACCTCCCTCCTTTTGGCCTCAGGAGCCTCCCACAAAGGACAAAAGAGCTGGCAAGTGCCTCTGGAGTTGCCTTTCACCTTCCTTGTCCAGTTTCTCTCTCTGCACACTGGATGCTCTGTTACATGAGTGAGACACCCACTGTCCTTCCTGTGCCCCTGGCATTTCTGTGCCACCATCAGCTGCTGATCCTTTCCCCCAGGAATCCCACTTTGGATGTTGTTTATTCCCAGTTTTAAGCTTTCTAAGGGGTCACCCCCAGGAGCAGGATGCCCTCAGCGTGTCCCAGTGCAGTGTCACAGCCCTGGTGTCATTCAGAGCTGCACCTGCAGGGTGTTTGTCTGAAGCAAAGGCACCTGCTCTGTCCTGCAGCCTCCTGGGGATGCTCCTGCAGGCAGGAGGTTCAGTTCCAGCTGGGTGAGCTCTGAGGAGGAAGGGGAGGGCTGGGGAAGCCCCAGTGACCCACATGAGCAAACATCTGGAGTTAAAGCTCTGCTCCCAGCCACAGAGCACAGCTGGGGGCTGGGATGGAGGGGGATCAGCTTTTCCTGCTGCAAATGAGTCGGGCAGAATTCAGCTGAGATTCTTGGAAAGAGGTGGATTGGAGGATGGGAGTGGGAAGAGATCAAAGCAGATTAGCAGCATGGGGAGGATGTGCAGCCAGACAGTCGCTGTTATCACACCCAGACACAGGGGATGTGTCACAAGCAGGAACAGCTCCGGGCTGGCAGTGCCGGTGATTGTCCTGTGGATCCTGGAGGGGAGCTGTTCTCATCAGGCAGGGCCAGATGGTCAGTTCATCCGTGCCCCTGGTTAGGAAGCTGCTTTAGTCACCCTCTTTGATTAAATTCTATGGAAGAATCATAGGGAGTTCCCTCAGTGCTTCCCAAAACTGGGGAGGAAATGTGTGAGGTGGGGTGGAGTCCCTTCAGGAAATCCAAGGGCTCAGAGCTCAGCACCACCTGCCCTCCCAGCACCCCAGTTCCACACCCTGCACTGCTCAGGCAGCCTGGGGGGACTGGCTGCAGTGGGATGAAGCAGATGGATGTGGAATTGAGCCTGTCATGGACATGCAAACCCCAATTCCTCGTGTTTACTATGGAAGAGCAGAGCTTCCCTGCTGCAGGAGTGGGATTGAGGGAGAGCAATGAAGCTTTGCCACATCCCCTTTGCTCCAGGTGTCCCTGAGGGATGGCACTGTCAGGGCTCAGCAGCCAGACCCCTGTGTGCCCCCAGATCCCTGAGCTGCAGCCCCAGTGATCCTGTGCAAGCTCCATCTTCATCTGGGTCTCTGTGGCCCTGATCCATCCCTGTCACACTCTGGCTGTGCAGTGTTGGGGAACAGACCTGGAAAATGGGAGATCTCATAAAGTGCTCGCTCAAAAGGATTCTTTAAAGGACACTGAGCCTGGCAGCCCCTGCCCTCTGGGGGTAGAAGAGGCAGGAATTAACCTGGCAAAGTGGGATTTTCTTGCTGTCCTTCTAAATATGCCCCCTCATTCCAGAAGAGACAAATCAAAACCCTCATGTTGAAATCCTGCTGCCTGGAGCAGCAGAGTCTCTGTCTGACATCTGCAAAGCTCTGATTTTCTTGCTGTTTTGCAGGTAAAAGATGAAAAAAACATACAGGAAACGTTTGATCTGAGTGACTATGAGAAATGTGAAGAGCTCAGGAAGTCCAAAAGTAGAAGCAAAAAGAACCACAGTAAATTCACCCTTGCCCACTCCAGGCAGCCTGGAAACACGGTACGTGGGGCTGGCCCGGGTGATGCCAGCCCAAGGGGTGGCTCCAGGGCTGTGGATGGTCCTGGGGATGCAGGGAAGGGGGGATGTGGGTGGTTCTGGGGTTTGCTGTGTGGGAAAATCAGGGCTGGAGTGTGGGATCTCAGCACCTCAGGACTGAGGTGCCGAGTCACCGAGACCACCCTTGGGGGGCTCGGGAGTCCTGGAATGTTCCAGAAGTGTCTGGTGGCTGGACTTTGATCCTACACAGGAGACGACACCTGTATGAGGATAGGAGGGTTTCACCGGGGTGAATGGTGAAGGGATTGGTTAATTAGAGGGTGAGACACAGGGTTTAGGATTTATGTACAGGGGGGTTTAGAGAAGTAAGATGGAGGAATTGGGGCGTGTCCTGTCCTTCTTCTTTTTCTTCTCCTCCATCTTCTATGATGATGGTGGCACTTTGGGATTGGTCATTACTAAAAGTGCACCGGGCAATAAGAATAAATGGTATTGGGGAAAAATGATAAATATTGTACACTTAACAATGGGTATAAAGATAGGTGGCTGTCCGGAGGGCAGCACAGTGTGCTCATGGCTGGCTGCTGAGCAGATCTCTGTCGGGCCGAGAGAAAATCTTTTAGATAAACAATTAATAAACATAAAAACCGAAAGAAGAACTGAAGCCTCTTCTCGTCCTTTGATACGTGGGCTGCCCCAAGGCCACCCCGGGCCTTTCCAGGCCATCCAAACAGCCGAAAACCGGACACTGGAGGCTCAGCTCTGCTTTGTCTGCTCTGTGGAGGCCTCACAGTGACCAGGGCTTGTGTCTGTGTGAGCTCCAGCACTGACCAGGGCTTGTCTCTCTCTGTGTGAGCTCCAGCACTGACCTGACCTCCCTCTTTTCTAGGCACCAAATCTGATCTTCCTGGCTGTGAGTCCAGAAGAGAAAGAGTCCTGGATTAACGCCCTCAACTCTGCAATCACTCGTGCTAAAAATCGGATCTTGGACGAGGTGAGTGGCACTGACCCTGGCTCAGCCTGGGTGGGGGTTTGAGACTGTCTGGGGGTACAACATCCACACAAAGCATCTCCAGCAGAGCTCATCCCCCTTCTCAAGGGGAGTATGAAAGTCCCAGTTACACAAAGCAGCTTCAGCCAGGAAAAAGAACAGGGCAGCTCCTCCTGGGGACTCAGGGTGCACTCAGAGCACCAGGTGGGCTGGCAGGGGCAGGTCAGGGTGAGCATCCCCACACAGTTCCCTTCAGTGGGGAGGAGAACCTGCCTGGAACAAGCTGTGCCCTCGCTCCAGGGCTGACTCTCACATTAATGTTTCATGGCAACCCTTCCTCAGCTCAGCCCTGTCTCACATCTCCCATTCACACTCAGCACCACGGCATTGCCAGAGGCTCTCTGCTCTCCTGGATGGCAGCACAGAGACTGAAGTGCAGGAAAACCAAGGTCAGACTATGGGAGAGGTTTTAGAGCAGGAGGCAGCACAGCAAACACCAGGAGAGATGTCACAGGAATCTTTGCAGACAGGTTCAGTTGTCAGAAATGACTCGAGCAGATGTAATCCCATCACGGCACAGAGGGAGAAACACTGGGTCACTTCCAGGGCTGGACTGCACACCCCATTCCCTGCCAGCCTCCTCTGTCACAGCTCCAGGAGCTGGGAATGGCTCCTGTTCCCTGCTCACAGCCTGTGTCACCCTGCAGGTCACCGTGGAAGAGGACAGCTTCCTTGCCCACCCAACACGTGACAGAGCCAAGATCCAGCACTCCCGGCGCCCTCCCACACGGGGTCACCTCATGGCTGTGGTAGGTGCACCCAACCCCAGACACCTGCTTGGGTGAAATTCCCCTGGAATTGTTCCATTTGTAAGTGGGATTGTTGGTAGGTACAACCAATCCCAGACACCTGCTTGGGTGAAATTCCCCTGGAATTGTTCCATTTCTAAGTGGAGTTGTTGGTAGGTACAACCAATCCCAGACACCTGCTTGGGTGAAATTTCCCTGGAATTGTTCCATTTGTAAGTGGAGATTTTGGAGCTCCATCATGAGCTGAGAGTTGCCATGAGGACAGCTCAGGGTCACCAGGATGGGTGAAATTGGTGAAATTCCCCTGGAATTGTTTCATTTGTAAGTGGAGGTGTTGGTAGGTACAACCAATCCCAGACACCTGCTTGGGTGAAATTCCCTTGGAATTGTTCCATTTGTAAGTGGGGTTGTTGGTAGGTACAACCAACCCCAGACACCTGCTTGGGTCAAATTCCCTTGGGGGTGTTCCATTTGTAAGTGGAATTGTTGGAGCTCCATCCTGAACTGAGAGTTGCCATGAGGACAGTTTGGGTGAAACTCCCCTGGAATTGTTCCATTTCTAAGTGGGATTGTTGGTAGGTACAACCAACCCCAGACACCTGCTTGGGTGAAATTCCCCTGGAATTGTTCCATTTCTAAGTGGGGTTGTTGCAGCTCCATCCTGAGCTGAGTTGCCATGAGGACAGCTCAGGGTCACCAGGATGGGTGAAATTGGTGAAATTTCCCTGGAATTGTTCCATTTGTAAGTGGAGGTGTTGGTAGGTACAACCAATCCCAGACACCTGCTTGGGTCAAATTCTTCTGGAATTGTTCCATTTCTAAGTGGGATTGTTGGAGCTCCATCCTGAACTGAGAGTTGCCATAAGGAAAGCTCAGGGTCATCAAGTTGGGTGAAATTCTTCTGGAAGTGTTCCATTTCTAAGTGGGATTGTTGGAGCTCCATCCTGAACTGAGAGTTGCCATGAGGACAGTTTGGGTGAAACTCCCCTGGAATTGTTCCATTTCTAAGTGGGGTTGTTGGTAGGTACAACCAATCCCAGACACCTGCTTGGGTCAAATTCCCCTGGAATTGTTCCATTTGTAAGTGGGGTTGTTGGAGCTCCATCATGAGCTGAGAGTTGCCATAAGGAAAGCTCAGGGTCACCAGGTTGGGTGAAATTCCCCTGGGAGTGTTCCATTTTTAAGAGGAGTTGTTGGTAGGTACACCCAATCCCAGACACCTGCTTGGGTGAAATTCCCCTGGAATTGTTCCATTTCTAAGTGGGATTGTTGGTAGGTACAACCAACCCCAGACACCTGCTTGGGTGAAATTCCCCTGGAATTGTTCCATTTCTAAGTGGGATTGTTGGTAGGTACAACCAACCCCAGACACCTGTTTGGGTCAAATTCTTCTGGAATTGTTCCATTTCTAAGTGGGGTTGTTGGAGCTCCATCCTGAACTGAGAGTTGCCATGAGGACAGCTCAGGGTCACCAGGTTGGGTGAAATTCCCCTGGAATTGTTCCATTTTTAAGTGGGGTTGTTGGTAGGTACAACCAATCCCAGACACCTGCTTGGGTGAAATTCCTCTGGAATTGTTCCATTTCTAAGTGGGGTTGTTGGAGCTCCATCCTGAGCTGAGTTGCCATGAGGACAGCTCAGGGTCACCAGGATGGGTGAAATTGGTGAAATTTCCCTGAATTGTTCCATTTGTAAGTGGAGGTGTTGGTAGGTACAACCAATCCCAGACACCTGCTTGGGTCAAATTCCCTTGGAATTGTTCCATTTGTAAGTGGGGTTGTTGGAGCTCCATCATGAGCTGAGAGTTGCCATAAGGAAAGCTCAGGGTCATCAAGTTGGGTGAAATTCCCCTGGAATTGTTCCATTTCTAAGTGGGATTGTTGGTAGGTACAACCAACCCCAGACACCTGCTTGGGTGAAATTCCTCTGGAATTGTTCCATTTGTAAGTGGGGTTGTTGGAGCCCCATCCTGAACTGAGAGTTACCACAAGGACAGCTCTGGGTCATCAGCTTGGGTGAAATTCCCCTGGAAGTGTTCCATTTGTAAGTGGGATTGTTGGAGCTCCATCCTGAGCTGAGAGTTACCATGAGGACAGTTTGGGTGAAATTCCCCTGGAATTGTTCCATTTTTAAGTGGGATTGTTGGAGCTCCATCATGAGCTGAGAGTTGCCATAAGGAAAGCTCAGGGTCATCAAGTTGGGTGAAATTCCCCTGGAAGTGTTCCATTTGTAAGTGGAATTGTTGGTGCTCCATCCTGAACTGAGAGTTACCACAAGGACAGCTCTGGGTCATCAGCTTAGGTGAAATTCCCCTGGAATTGTTCCATTTCTGTTGGAGCTCCATCCTGAACTGAGAGTTACCATGAGGACAGTTTGGGTGAAACTCCCCTGGAATTGTTCCATTTCTAAGTGGGGTTGTTGCAGCTCCATCCTGAGCTGAGAGTTGCCCTAAGGACAGCTCGGGGTCAGCTCCCATCCTCTGCTCTCATGAACCACTGCCCTGTAAATCCACCCCTGGCTCTGTCCCTGAGTGAGGGAGCATCCCCCTCCCTCCCTGCAGTGCAGACACCCCTGGCAGCAGGGCCAGCCCTTCTGGTGCCAGCTCAGCTCTGCTTTCTGCTCCTGCAGGCATCTACCTCAACCTCTGACGGAATGCTGACCCTCGACCTGATCCAGGAGGAAGACGCCTCTCCGGAGGATCACGGCACCTGCGAGCAGAGTTTCCGGGTGGATCTGGACAAGTCCGTGGCTCACCTGACCGCGGGGCGGCGCCGCTCGGACTCGGAGAACGCCAAACCAGCGGAGAAAGGGCGGACAGGGAGCCTCCCCCGGCAGGAGGCGGCCCCGTGGGACAGAGCCGGCCAGCGCAATGACTCCTTTGACAAAGGGACCATGTACACGCCGCAGGTCCCCAAAAAGCTCTCCCACTCCGAAAAGAATAAATGTGCCTCCATGGAAGAAATCCTGTCCCGACGGGACTCTTCCACACACCGGGCGGTGCTGAGGAAGGGGCTGGAGGCTCAGTTTGCCTCGGCAGAGCCGGAGCAGCTGACCCGGATACAGGAACTGGTTGCACTGAAACTGGAAAAAACTCAGGAACTGCTGACAGAGGTGAAGGGCTACGGGGAAGGCAAGAAAAAGACCAAGGACTCCAACACCAGCACCACCATCACCACCACCTCTTCTTCCTCATCATCTTCTTCCAAGTCGGACTCTGAAAGGATCCTGCAGGAATCTGAGAGGCTGCTGGGGGAGGCTTCCTCCACCTGGAGCCAAGCCAAGAGGGTGCTGCAGGAGATCAGAGAGCTGAGGGACCTGTACAAACAGTTCGAGCTGCAGCAGTCAGACTCGAAGCCCAAACAGAGCTCACAGTCGCAGTTTAGGAAGAGCATGATGTGAAGGCAAGCCTTGGGATGGGAGGGAGGGACTGGGAAGGGCGGCCATCTGGTCTTTTTTTTTAATATTATTATTATTTACAGTGTTCAAAAGAGTGAAAAGGTGCCTGTTCTCACCCAAATTTGCTTCTCAAAGCTTGGACCCTTCCTTTCCTCCATCGCATCCCCTGATGAATCAACCCAGTGTTCCAATAAATCACTTGCAGTTTATACCTCCTTTGTAAGAGCTCCCTTTGCACTGCAGCTCCTGTCGTGCTCCAAGTTCTGGTCCTGGAACTGCCTTGGAGCATCCCGTGGGGTGGAGCTGGATCAGCCCTGGCATTGCTGCTCTCGTGTCTGGGCTGTGCCCCAAACTCTCTTTCAGCAGGACATTTGCCCTGTTCCCTCTCAGAAATAAATGACATTAAAAGGTTAAAAAAGGTGTTCATCCCCACCACTGCTGGAAGTCCCCATTACCCAGGAACTCTCCTGAAGATGTGGGAAGTTCTGGTCATTGAGGCATTTGCTGGGTGCAGCTCTCACCGCTCTGTCCTGGCACAATCTCCTGGAAATCTTGGGGCTGGCAGCTGTAATTTTGGGGTGCACAGAGCCCTCCAGAAGGGCAGCAGTGACACAATCCATACCCACCCTGATCCTGAATGCTTCACAGCCCCCCTGGCCCCGAGCAGTGGGAGGCAGCAGTGATGTGTCTTCCCTTCTGTGAGGATCAAAGCCTTGGATTTGACAGCCCACACAGGCAGCTGGGAGGGGTTTGGGCTTTTCCATTCTAATTTATTTTTTTTTTTACCTTTTCTTTGAGCTGAAAAGTCAGGGGGTGTGTGGGGGAGCCAGACACCACAAGGCAATGGCAGTTTTGGTAGGTTTGCTTTGCTCTCTCAGGTGTCACAGTCAGACAGCAGCAGGCTCTGCTTGGGCTGCCCAGGATGTGAATCAGCCGTGCTGGAAGGAAAGCTGAGCCCAGAGCAGAGCTCAGATCATCAGCTCAAGGCTGGCTCAGCTTTCCCACCCACCAGCAGGACATGGCTGTGCCTCACAAGTTCACTCCTGGTAACATCCAACTGTTTTTTAAAAGGAAACCTCATTCTTTTACCTACATGGCAAATAGTCCACAAAAATATTAAACCCACAGAGATATTCCTGGTTGTAGTTAGTGTTTTCTCTTTCCTAGCTGTGATGACAAGATTTTTCTAAATTAAATGAAAAATAAAACCAAACCCCAAACCTTAGTTTGGGTTAACCAGACTCCAGTGATACTTCCAGGGATAAATTTCCACATTGATGAACTCCATTGCTTCACAAAGTTCTTTTGCAGAATCACTGAACCTCCCTTGTGTCCTGCATCCCAGGGGGTGCCAGTCCCACCCCAGCAACTCTCCTTGGATTTTGGAATGCTCGTTGCCATGCAGAGCCAGCACACACCGTGGGAAGGGCTGAAAGGAGCAGCCCTGCCCTGCTCCCTCCAGGCAATTTTGGGGATTTTGCCTCTCTGTTCACCCCTCAGTTTCCCCCGCTCTGTTTCCCTGCTGCCTCCTGCCCTCCCCAAGCCCCGGGGAGCTGCAAAGCCGAGGGCAGCACAGAGGCGGCTTTGTGCATCGCCCCCTGGCCGGTGCCTCTATCCATGCGGGAATAACGCTGCACAAAGGGGCCGTGCTGGCCCAGCAGGGCAGCAGCCGGCTGCCGTGCCCAGAAATTGTCCACTGCGGCAATTACGGAGGGTCTGGAGACAAAACATCGCATCGTTACAGGAATACAGAGTGCCCTGGCCGGGCAGAGCACAGCAGACAAGTCTGAAGGCTGATAATGGCCAGGAATTCTGGGTTCTGCCCAACTGTGCCTTGAAAACACGAACGGGGGAAAAAAAAAGGGGGCTGGGAAGGGGATTTCCCGTTCCACTCCAGGGAGACGGGATTGGGACTGGATTCTTAAGATGTAGGCAAAGCGTCTCCTGTAAAAATAGCTGCAATTTGCTCGACACATGCTGAGGAGTGGGCAAGCGTGTGCTGCGCTCGTCAGCTGGCACTGGGCTCCTGCACTCCCTGCCTGCTCCAGCACAGCCAATCCCCGGAGCGCTCCCGCTCGCAGCCAAATAAGGACCGCGGGCCGAGGATCCCCGGCTGCACGGGCGCTCGGGAGCCCACCCAGCCTCCCAGCCAAAGCGCCTTTTTTGGATTATTTTCTCTCTCTATGCTTCGCAAGCTTTAAGCAAACCCCCTCCTCCTTCCCTCCTCCCTCCCTCCATCCTCTGCCTTTCTAAGGGAATTAACAGAGAGACACCTTAGGGTGGAATTCTTGGGAAGGAATTCCTGCCTGGGAGGGTGGGGAGGCCCTGGAGCAGCGTGCACGGAGAAGCTGGGGTGGCTCTGTCCCTGGGAATGTCCTGGGACAGGGCTTGGAACAGTTCTGAGTGTGCAAGGACAGGGTTAGGAGCAGTTCTGAGTGTCCAAGGGCAGAAAGGACAGAGTTTGGAGCAGTTCTGAATGTCCAAGGACAGAGTTTGGAGCAGTTCTGAGTGTCCAAGGACAGGATTAGGAGCAGTTCTGAGTGTCCAAATTTGGGCTGGACAGGGCTTGGAGCAGTTCTGAGTGTCCAAGGACAGAGTTTGGAGCAGTTCTGAGTGTCCAAGGACAGGATTAGGAGCAGTTATGAGTGTCCAAATTTGGGCTGGACAGGGCTTGGAGCAGTTCTGAGTGTCCAAGGTTGGGTTGGACAGGGCTTGGAGCAGTTCTGAGTGTCCAAGGACAGGGCTTGGAGCAGTTCTGAGTGTCCAAGTTTGGGCTGGACAGGGCTTGGAGCAGTTCTGAGTGTCCAAGGGCAGGCTGGACAGGGTTAGGAGCAGTTCTGAGTGTCCAAGGACAGGGTTAGGAGCAGTTCTGAGTGTCCAAGGACAGGGTTTGGAGCAGTTCTGAGTGTCCAAGGTTGGGTTGAACAGAGTTTGGAGCAGTTCTGAGTGTCCAAGGACAGGGCTTGGAGCAGTTCTGAGTGTCCAAGGGCAGAAAGGACAGAGTTTGGAGCAGTTCTGAGTGTCCAAGGACAGGGTTTGGAGCAGTTCTGAGTGTCCAAGGTTGGGTTGGACAGAGTTTGGAGCAGTTCTGAGTGTGCAAGGACAGGGTTAGGAGCAGTTCTGAGTGTCCAAGGTTGGGTTGGACAGAGTTTGGAGCAGTTCTGAGTGTCCAAGGTTGGGCTGGACAGGGCTTGGAGCAGTTCTGAGTGTCCAAGGGCAGAGTTTGGAGCAGTTCTGAGTGTCCAAGGTTGGGCTGGACAGGACTTGGAGCAGTTCTGAGTGTCCAAGGGCAGGCTGGACAGGGCTTGGAGCAGCCTGGGATGGTAAATATGTCTCTACCCATGGCAGGAATGGACCTGGATGAGAGGTAAGGTCCCTGCCAAGCCCCAAACATTGTGTAATTAAATGATTCTATGAAACACTGACACCCAACACCCTGAGAGGAGAGGGCTGAAAACCCAACAAAGCCCACAAGGCCAGAGCTGAGCCCACCCCAGAGCACATTTTGGGGTGCAGCCCCACAGATCAGCCCCTGAGTTTCACCCAGGGCAGCTCTGGGGACAAAAGGAGCAGCTGCAGTGTCTCTGCAGTGCTGAGAGGCCTCTGGGAAGCAGAAGGAACTGATTAAGAGGCTTTGGGTGGCTTTAAATAGAATTTACACTTGGAGGAAACTTTCACACTGCTGATGGCTGGCAAAACTCGGGTGTAGAGCAGAAATGGGTTCATGTTGTTCCAGTAGCACTGGGCTGTTCTGCAGGCTGGAATCACACCTGACAGAGCAGTTCACAGCAATAAAATTGGGGTAGATAAAGTCCAGTTTTCCAGCAATTTCCAACCTTGGAAAAAGCCCCTAACTCCCAAGTGGAGCAGGAGCACTGAACTCATGGCAGAGGGCTCTCAGGCTGAGGAGGGAGTGGATAAATACAATTTATCCTGCGGTGCAGAAGGATTTCTTGGAGTTACTGATAGAGAAAACTGCAGAAATGCTTATGTCCTACTGCAGAAAGTAGGATTTGTGTCCAGAGGTGGAAGGTGGGCAACTACAGAACCTCCAATATCCCAACTGAATAATATGTTCAGCATACCCTTATAATATAAATATAAATTTTAAATAAATATAATAATAATTAAATAGAATAAATTCCACGGGGTGCCAAGGCACTCTGAGCTGTTCTCAGAGCTGGGGACATTCTTTCCTAGACATCTGTGTCAGCAGCTGCAGGTGAACACCTGGAGCTCCAGAAATGCCACTCACTCACACCCTGACCCTGCCCTCACCAGCTTTCACCCCCATGGGATAATCGGTTTGGAATTTTGAAATCAAATGGGAAATGTGCTGCTTCCTACCTTGGAGTGCTGCAGGGTTAAATCTTCTTCCAAGTCCCTAGAGAGGAAGAGACATAAAATAGTTTGACCCACATTTACAAGAATAATTATTGACTTAACAAGTTCCAACTGGGTTGGAAATTAAAGCTCAGCAAGAACAGACCCACTTCCCTAAAAAAGGAAAGAAAAGAGGAAAATTCAGTGGTTTTGTATGGTGTGCAGAATGTATCCCTGGAATAAGCACATGTGGAGATTTGTGCATCTTCCCTCTCTTTAGGAAGGAATTCTTTGGTGAGATACAAGTACAGTGCCTTGGGGTTTTTTTTCCTAAATCAAATTTAGGGTAAAAATCATCATTTTTACCCTCATCAGGCTCAGAGATCCCCAGACTCTCTCCCTGACTGGCCAGAGGGGCTGGTTTGACACAACACCTGTAAAGTGACACCACAGAAAAGGTGAATTCCCTCCTGTTGGAACTGTCTCCTGAGCCTGGCCCAGGAATATCAAATCTCTGCTTTCACACTCTGCTGATTTGTTTGACTCTATAAAATGTCCTGAGGGACTGAAAACTACAGTGATTCTTCCACTGCCTTAATTTGTAATGTGTTTAAAAATTTATTGCTGTGTTTTGATACAAATCAACCCAGCTCAGAGGCAAGAGAGGATTTTAAAAATCTTTTTAACATTTGGGAATGCTCGGGAGAGGCCAGACCAGGCAGAGTTCAAAGGGCAGAGCTCAGCCCCCTCCTGACACCAGTGGTTTGGGGGTTCTGTGCTGAAATGGAGATTTCTCCTACAAATGGAGATTTCTCCTACAAATGGTGATTTCTCCTTCCAAAGCCCTGCCCTGGGGCTGAGGGCTGGAATAAAGAGCCCATACATGTAGGACAGAAGGACAGAGGGAAGCATTCAGAGCTGGAGGAATCTGTGCCTGGACAGCAGGCAAAGGTCTGGCACAGACTGCAGTGAGCCACTGGAGATGTGGACATCATTATTTAAAGGACTCTCAACAAATGGGCTGAGTCATAATGGCTTCAAAGTGAAAGAGAGGAGGTTTAGAAGTTGGGATTTTGGGAGGAATTGTTCCCTGGGAGGGTGGGGAGGGTGCCCAGAGCAGCTGTGGATCCCTGGAAGTGCCCAAGGCCAGGTTGGATGGGGTTTGTGGGAGGTGGGAGGATGGAAGAGGATGAAGAAGAGCTGAGAGCAATCTGTGTGCCCCCAGCCTGCCCTGGCACTGCCCAGGCTCTGCTGCCAGCTGCCCCCAGGCCCAGCTCCACTTTGCAGGGCCTCTGTGGTTTGTGCTGCACCATCAGACACTCCTGGCTGTCTCCAGAGCAGCCTCCCTCTCTGTGCAGCCCAGTGTTTCTCCTCCCAGCCCACTTGCTGCTATAAATAATGTGAGCACTGTCTACCTTTCTGCAGAGCTAGCTGGGAGTCATCCTTCCCAGAAATGGTGAGGTGGCATTCAGAGCACTGACAGCTCCTGGAAAAGCCTGCTCAGAATCCCTGCTCAGAATCCCTGCTCACAATCCCTGCTCAGAATCCCTGCTCAGAATTCCTGCTCAGAATCCCTGCTCACAATTCCTGTTCACAATCCCTGCTCACAATCCCTGCTCACAATTCCTGTTCACAATCCCTGCTCACAATCCCTGCTCACAATTCCTGCTCACAATTCCTGCTCACCATCCCTGCTCACAATTCCTGCTCACCATCCCTGCTCACAATCCCTGCTCACAATCCCTGCTCACAATCACTGCTCACAATCCCTGCTCACAATTCCTGCTCACAATCCCTGCTCACCATCCCTGCTCACAATCCCTGCTCACAATCCCTGCTCACAATCCCTGCTCAGAATCCCTGCTCAGAATTCCTGCTCACAATCCCTGCTCAGAATCCCTGCTCAGAATTCCTGCTCACAATCCCTGCTCACAATCCCTGCTCACAATCCCTGCTCAGAATCCCTGCTCACAATCCCTGATCACAATCCCTGCTCACAATCCCTGCTCACAATCCCTGTTCACAATCCCTGCTCAGAATTCCTGCTCACAATCCCTGCTCACAATTCCTGCTCACAATCACTGCTCACAATTCCTGCTCAGAATTCCTGCTCACAATCCCTGCTCACAATCCCTGCTCACAATCCCTGCTCAGAATCCCTGCTCACAATCCCTGTTCACAATCCCTGCTCACAATCCCTGCTCAGAATTCCTGCTCACAATCCCTGCTCACAATCCCTGCTCAGAATTCCTGCTCACAATCCCTGCTCACAATCCCTGCTCACAATCACTGCTCACAATTCCTGCTGCCTCCCTTGTCCTTTGTAGGTCACAGGGTCACTCAGGTTAGGTCTGCTGGTAGGACACAAACTGATAAAGTTCAATAAATCAGAGGTCTGGCTCATAAAAAGAACATGTGGCCTCTGTTTGTCAAATAGATCCTTTGGAAAATCAGTTTCTCTCTCCTTGCTCAAGTCAGATATTTGCTTGCTGCCATCTGCTCCCTCCTGCTTCCAGGGAAGAGTTCACCCACAGCTCATCAATGAGAGCAAATCACAGCCAAATCTGGCTGAATTTGTGTTTCTTCATGGGCACAGCTCATCCTTCCCATGACTGGGTCTGTGCTGCTGCAGCATTCCTCAGGCAGCTCGTGACCTCAGTTATTCCTCACTTCCCAAAACACCCCTGCCTGCATTTTCAGATGTTTTACACCAACTTCCCTTTTTTCAGTGCCACTGAAACACTTTCCTGTCATTTTCTTACTGCTCAGCACTTTGGGAATGTTACATTACACAGAACAGTTATCTCAGGGGCTCAGCCCCCAGGATTTGGGCCCTCCTGAGCTGTGGAATAACAGGATCAGAGTGTAACAATGAATCCAGAGCCTGTGAGGCAGCAAGGACAGGGCTGGCTGCTCCAATGCTCTGCCAGCTCCTTAGGGCACGATTTGGGATGAATCACCCTGCTCTGTGTGCCCTCACCCCATGCCAAGGGTGAGCAAGTGCTCCAAAAAGGCAGAAGCTGCTCCTCCCTTGCAGTTCCCAGCAGGTGAGCAGCACCTTCAGCTCAGAACTCCTGCAGGAAGGGAGCTGATGCCACCTTCTCAATTAACTGATGGTGCAAGTGACGGGGAGGGAAATATTCTGTATTCCCTGGCACAAAACAATCCCAAAGATTTTCATTTCAAGGGAAAATACAAAGCAGCAGTGCCAGTTTAGCTCCAGAGGGGAGAAGGGAGACTCCAAATGGGAACAGAGCAGGTGCTCAGTGCTGGGTAGAGCAGGGAGGGTGCCGGGGAGGAGGGAGCAGGGGAAGGAGGATTGTGAACATATTTACAGCCATCTGGCACCCTGAATTATCCAAACAATCTCGCTGAAACACTGGGAGGGAAGGAAGGAGTTGGTTTGGGCAGAGGATCCTGAGGGCTTCATGATTTCTGGAAATGTTTTATATCAGTTATAAAATTGTTGATGTTACTGGAGATGTAGGGAAATGAAATCAGAAGGAAATGGAAGAGCTGCACCTCCTGGCATTTTTCCTTCCAGGTTTCTAGAAATCAAATCATGTTGGGAAATCTTGTTTTTTTGGGAAATGAATCAGAAAAGTTTGTCATTACCAAACTTCCACGGCACCCAGTGCAAAGAACAGCACAAACCCACCAAGCTCAGTCAATCCAACCACGGATTTTCTGTATTTTCTGTCATTGACTCCTTCCTGCGCTTAACAAAATTCTGTTCACTCTTCAACCTGTGTGCTCTTGATAATCCCAGTGCACCACAACCTCTGCAGGGCCTCATCTCCCAGCACCTTCTCAGAGATGCCATTTTAAGGAGTCGCTCTCGGTGGGGGAAGGCAGCTCAGCGACAGCCGCGCTCTGCCTCCCCCTCGTTGCCGGTCGCGCTGTGCCCTCTAGTGCTCGTTCTCCCATCCAGGCTTTCTGCGATCCCGAGCTCACCGGGAGGATCGGGGAACGCGTTCCTACGGAGCAGCCACCCGTGGAACTGCAATGACTGAACATTTCCCTTCCCTCGTGGGAAGGAGGAGCACGGATTGACAGGAAAACACATCCAAGAACAGCAAACCCGAGTGGCACCCCAGCCAGGCAGCCCTAGCTTTGGTCCAGAGCTGTTTGATTCACACTGGAAGCACATTTTTAGAAATCCACGTGTGTTGGAGGGAGGAGAAAAAGTGATTTGGGAAGTTTACTAAAGCACTTCAAAAACTTGCATTGGGATGCACAGGAGAATTCCCAAGTTTAACCAGTTTGTGGGCATTTGATTGTTCCTGTTTTCTCTGGGATTCCTCACTCTGTTCTAGGAAATACTTTTTGATCTGGGGGTTTTCTTTGTAGTGAGAATGTTTAACATCCACGCAGAAATTCTGCAGCAACTGAAGCCTCCAGAACCCCAGAGCAGAGAGAGGTGAATATTCCTCCTCCTTCCATTCCTCCTGTTGCTTGCAGAGTGATGTGGTCTGTGCAGGGATGTGAATGAGGAGGAACTCTGGATGATTGTGGGAACTAAAGGGCTCTCTCAGGAATAACCTCATTAATTGGTGTAGTATGGTAATGTAGGAGATTTCATCAACAAGCAGCAGCCATCCACCCCCCCAGCCCTGCATGACTGAGATGGAAATAGCCCTCAGCAGATCATCAGAGAGAAAACATTCTCATCTGCACAAATCTGAAAACATTCTCATCTGCACAAATCTGAAAACATTCTCATCTGCACAAGTCTGAAAACATTCTCATCTGCACAAGTCTGAAAACATTCTCATCTGCACAAGTCTGTGCTTCAGAGCACACCTCAAACCCAGAACTGAACAGCAGAAGCTCTTGGAGCTGCACGACTGCAGCAGGAGTAGGGGTGGGTGTGAGCACAGCCAGAGTTTGGCATTACAAAGTCAGCACTCAATTACACCCTTAAATACATTTCTGACTTACACAAAACAGGGCAGGACTCGAATTCCCAAGGCTGATCCTCCAGGTTTGGTGTGGATCCCCCGACAGCGATGCTGATGAAAGAACAGACTGAAGATGTTCCTGGTTTCCAGGAACACAAATTACCCCATTCACTCCAGCTGGGTGGTGCTGTGACAGGGGAGCTCACTCAAACACACGGGGCGTACAAGAAACACCACAGCACACACTTTAAAGCACAATAATTATGACTCATCGTGGTGATGAAGCTGAGAGACACAGATGTGACTCTGAAATGAGTGCAGAGAGGCACTTGCTGCAGGGACACTTTCATTTCAATTCACCATTAGCCAGGAGCTCCCTTCCAGCCTCAGATTCCTAATTAAACACGATTCCTGCATGTCCTCAGCATTGCCAGGGACAAGGATGTGAGCAAGCCCCTCACAAATGGCCAGAAGACATCAGTGCTTCACCAAAGCAATGCTGGGGAGCTCTGGCTGTCTGCTCCTCAGTCAGCACAAGATTATTTTATTTAAATTAACACTAGACTAGAAGGAAATGCCCCTCAAACACCCTGTGTGAAACTGTTCCATTCACACAGGAGAGATCAGCTCCTTTTCCAACATGAACCCACACTCTGGGGTCATTTTGTTCCTAGAACAGGATTCTTTTCTCAGTGCCAGGAGTTCCTGGTTTTAATGTCCTGTGGTTTTCTGCTGGTTTGCTGTTGTGGCCAAACATTTATTTTTGGATTCTCCCTCATTTGTGCCAATTAAATTAGAAGCAATAGGAAGGACTTTCCTTGGCTATTTTGGGGGGTCATTTTTTTATTATTTTTTTAATGAGACACACTCAAAGCAGAAACCAAGCATACTATGAACTGTAATATTAAAGTTTAAAACCAGAGGAGTGTTCCCCAACAGGAATTTCCCAGCCCCAGGCTCTGCAGAGGGACATTTTCCATGTCCTGCTTCAAGCAGCTGCTGTCCCTGACTCTCTCTGTCCCATCCCATGGGTTTTGGTACCCTGGGGGAGCTGCATTCCTGACTCTCCATTTGTGCCAGCGATCGATGAGCAAATGGAGAACGCGAGTGTGCACATCTAATGTGACAGAGCAACCCCTGGCACAACTGTGAGGCTCAGAAATGGATAAAAATAATTCAAGCATCATTTTCTACCTCATAAATTCCGATCTCGTTCTTTGCTTCAGACCTTTGCAATGGGTATGACCAGTGAAAGTGGTGTATTTTTAGCATACAGCAGCTCTGCTGCCAAAATCAACAACAGCTCTGTTTGCTGGAAAATGGGGCAGTTTTCATTCTGAGATTTCTCATTACTCCATCATGAAGTTCAAAGGATTTTACAGTTTTCTCCAAGGCCAAATTCCTGAATTCATGGGATTCCACGAGAATATTGGCTTCCCCATTCTCACATCAAAATATAGATGAGTAAAGCTGAAAGTGAGCTGCCTGTGGGTTAGGCACTGAGAGATCCTTGGGGTTTATATCCTCAGCAGCATGAGGTTTTTAAAATTAATTTAATTCGAGGGAGAATAAAGGGGAAAAAGGCTAACTGGTCATTATGGAAAGTGCAGGAATGGCAAGAGATAGTTCTAGGAATTCTTGGTCACATTTCATACCAAACAAATCCTCCCTTTTTTGGAAGTTTGATCTGTGGGAGCCCCAGACTTTCACTCCCCTGACCCAGGCATCTTGGTCACAAAAATAACCCCAAATCCCTTCAGAACTGTGGCTGGGTTGAATTAACCTGGAAATGGGCAATGGGATGTAGGGATGTAATTGGAAAAGGGGACGATTTGCCTTGGAACCTGCATAGACCACATTGCCCTGTGAAAGCAGGAGCAATTTGGGGGACATTAGGAACTCCATGGCAGCAGGAGCTGCTTGAAAACACACACTTTGGAATTCCCTTGCTACTGGGCTTAACTAGGCAACCTGAAGAATTTTATGAGGAATTTCTTCCTATTTTCACCCGGTGCATTTGTACCAAATCCTGGCTGAATTTACCCTTCCTCACGCCGACGTTGACAGCCACCTTCAGCATCACGGTTTGTATTTTCGGGTTTTTTTCTCCGCTTGGCCTCTGAACCGCGTTGTTTTCCACCACCGCAATAAAGTTCACACAACCTGAGGGGAAAAGCCTCTCCTGAAGGCTTTGGGGTGGAAATGGGGCATTTCGGGTGGGAGCAGAGGCTGTTTTGGGGGTGGAAATGAGACTTTGGGGGCAGCTTCTCCCTCAGCGCCGCCGTGAGGGGCCTGAGGGGCCGTGGGCGGGGCGCGGCGCGCGCGGGTGGCGGGAAGGCGGAGGGGCGGAACTGCGGCAAATCTCAGCCAATCAGCGGCGGGGTCGCGGCTCGGCCCCTGCTGGCCGCAGCCGGGGAGCCCCGTGGGTCGCGGTTTCCCGCGCTCGGGGGCCCGCGCGCCCCCTCAGGAGGGTGCCCGGGCTGGGGGAATGGCGGCCGAGCCCTGAGGAAGGAAAAGGAGGGGAAAGAGCACCAGTGGGAGGGGGAGATAAGGCCCGAGGAGGGAGCGAGAAGGGGCACAACAAGACAAAAGCTCCGGGAGGAGAAGGAGGAGGAGGAAGGAGCAGGATGGAGGAAGCCGCCCGCCGGCACGGCTTCCCCTCACTGCAACAAAATGGAGGGCGGGGGGGCTGTGCAGGGCGAGGGCGCTGCTGGACCGCGGGTAGCGGCCGCATCCCTGGGTCCCTGCCCAATTCCATCTCTAGACACCGGGAGCGACAGGTGCCTGGGATGGTGTAAAACAGAGGTTGGGGCAGGGAGAGCCGGTTCCACATAATGAGGAGCTGAGGAACCGAACAGCCACACAGCAGGTTTTTCCTGGCTTTGAATGTGCCCACACACCTCTGGAGCTTTGTCCTTTGCCATCAAAGTACTGCGTGATAGCCTGGTTTTACTTCACCCACCTGCAGCCCCAAAAGATGGATTTGTTTAAAGTCATCCCAAAACTTAGGTTCTGTTTGGTCCCAGATCCAGTGGGAAATGGGTGCAGAGGGTACAGACGTGGGGCTTCAGCTGGAACAGCAATTCTTCTCCACCCTTTAAAACTAAATTAAATATCCCAGAAAGTCACCACCCATTTCTTGCTTAATGCTCATCCAGCAGCAGAAAAGCCTGTTTGCCAAGGGCTTTCTCAAGTGCATCCAAGGGATTTTTGCCAGGAATGCTGGACTAATCCCAAGATAAAACAATGCTTTCTCTAGCTCGGGAGGAGCAGCAGGGTTTTTTTTTTTTAAACATTGTTCTTGTGTGAGGAATATTTCAGCACCAGACTTGGCTCAGGCTGCTGGGCACAAGGCAGGACCTGTGAAAATCAAATCTCAGGACTCACCCAGACTCTGATTCTATGACATATGTGTTAAACTCACCTGGAAACACTCAGGGAACCATTCAGGTTTTCCAGAACATCCTTTCTCGACTGTTCCAATGTTACCAAGGACTCAAGTACCACAAATCCAAATTCCACCCCCAGAAACACACACCATTCTGCAGATCTCCACAACCAGAAAGAAAATTCCCTTACTTCATTCCTTCCCACAGGTGGACATACCCCGAGAAGTAATCCAATACAATAGTCTCAATTTATTTGAAATAATTCGGTTTGAAAACTTTTTAATTTAAAATTTACAGCACACATGGGGAGGAAACATGTTTTGTTACAACTAAAAGTTACCAGAAGAGTGCTGCAGGGCTGTTGTCTTTAATTTAACACTGTCATGGCTTTATTCAAAACACAGTTGCACAAAATCAGTTACTCCAAAGTTTCAGGAAAGAGTCGGAGAAGGAACCAAACCACACTATATACAGACTGCCATACAAAGAGCATTAAAATAGGACAAAACCTCTACAAAATATAAAACCCACCCTGACGTATTTGCATGAAAAGACCACCCACCAAGCAAAAAAGTTTCAAAAGTTATCTGGAGGCTCTGAATTCCTCGTTAAAAAACGCTGTTGCTGCATGCCGAGCGGAGGACACGGGACGGGGACGGTGACACTGGGACAGATTCTGGGGTTCGTGAGGGGCTCAGGTTCCACGTGGTGGAACTGTGGCTGTTTGGGGAGTGGGAAGTCTGGCCTAGGGAAGGGCTGTCACCCCTCAGAGCTCTGGTCTTGCTTACCCAAACAAGCCCACTACCCACATTATTTTAATCCATCAAAATAGACTCTTTTTTTTTTTTTTCTTCTTCTTCTTCCATTTAAAACTAATTTTATCTGCATCAGTAACAGTTAAGTAAAACCCTGACATGGAGGTGCTCTAACATACACACTTATAAATAACAAGTTTCAATCTAAAGACAAGAAGCAAAAGGATGGGAAAAAACATTTTTTTCTCTCAAAGCTGAGCACGGAGTGAGTGCCTCGCCCAGAGCCTTCAGGACATGACAACCATGCACTGACCCAGCCAGGACTCATCACAAACACAGGGCTTGGTTGTGGCTGCAAAGGAAGTTTCACCACAGCTTCTCTAGTGTCTTTAGAGATATCCTTTCAAAAACACAAAGCCCAAGGAGTCAGTTGTTCCCCAGTGCACCACCAGACTCTGCTTTTGAGGCTGGGAAGGTTCAGGAAAAACCCAGAGTTAAGGCTCTAGTTGTGAGGGGGAATAAAACCACACACACAGGGAGTGAGTGGGGCTTTGCAGAACTTCAACCCTGCGTGATCTAAACTCCACCCAAGAGCTGGAGGTCACACTGGAATTCCTACAGGAACATCCCACAGGGAACCAGGTGATGAGGGACTGACTCTCTTAGACCCAGGGATCTCCCTCCTCCCACCTGCAGGCTCTCCCCAGTTTCTGGCAGCCAGGACAGATACAAAAATACGTCTCTGCAATAAAGCTGTGTGTGATATTTGGTTCAGGAACCTGTGTGAGACTGATGTCAGTCAGTGTGACACCACCACTGCTGTGTGAGAGCCAGGTCACGCCTGAAGGAGGAATGCTGGAAGTGAAAATTTGTTTCCAACGGGAAAGGATGATAGATTGGGGCAGATTAGGGATTATCAAGGCTGCTATTAGGAATTATAAAAGCCTCTCTGCACATCCCTCATGCTCTCTCTGCAGCCACTCAACATAAACCCCCAAACATTCCCAACTGTTACACACAAACTGGGTGTTTTACAGCCAGATTTAAACAGCTGAAGAGGTGAAGTGCAGAGAAAGGCCAACCTGGGTTCAATTCTTCCCTTCAACATTTCTAGAAAAGCTGGGGGTGGAAAACAACACGCTTGGAGGAGTTACCCGTTCACTTCTGCATCAGAAATGCATATTTCATCTATTTTATACATTTTATAGCCATGAGTGGTGCAGAATTCCCAGAAAGACAATGCAAGAGCAAAGTGAGTGAAAGTTCAACAAAGATTTCTGGCAAAAAGGTTTAAAACTACACATTAATTGCTTTGTTAATACCTGCAGTGACAATGGACTTGGGGGAAAATTTATGGATTGCAACCCTGTAAGGATCACAACTCTTTCAGTTTGCCAAAATACACCTTTGAAGGTATCTAGTGGATACTCCAAACACTGAACATTGGAGCAAGCAGGAAAACAAAAACATCTTCTGAAACCCACTGAGGCTTTACCCTGGAATACCCAAAATAGAGAGGAGCCTTGGAAAAAAAAAAAAATCACAGGAGTCACCTTTTAAAAAACTGAAACATGGGTGACATCTAGTTAGGGGTTTCCAGTTGAATCCATGGAAAACTTGGCCTAGAGTCAACTGATTTAACAGAGAGTGGGGAATTTGCTGTAGAGCACTTTTCAGTTCAGCTTTTTAAGCACAAAAACTTGAAAATCCTCAATGAAAACTCCCAATATTAAACCCATGGGACATGGGGTTGGATTCAGGGCTAACAATGACCAACACAGCAAGATTGTACGAAATGAAAGAGCTCCAAAGAAAAGTCTGGTGGGGGGAATTTGCCAATGGCTTCAGTGATTATAGGGCTGAAAATTGTTCTCTACAGAAGGTTCCCTATGGGCTATCAGAGCTTATCTGGAATGATAAAAGGGGCAGGAATAGTAAAACCACACTTCTGCTATAAAAAGTTAACATAGGATTTCTGTCAGGACATCTATGGTACATGGACATACAGAGCTGCATAATCACTATTGCGTCTTCCTCAACTGGAGAGTCTGGTCCTGCAAGTTAATCCTCCTCTTCCTCGCCTTCATCCTCGGGCTCTCGTTTCCTCTTCTCCCCTCGGACTCCCTCTGCTAAGGAGAGAGGGACACACACAGAGCCCATGATGGTCTGTCCATGGAGAACAGGAGGGGAATGGGGAGAGTGTGGGGTGCAGGGGTGTTCCTGATGGAACATCCAGGCCAGGATCCTGCACAACATCCCTGGATTTTCTGTGCCAAAAGCCAGAACATCCTGGAGAACATCCTGAGATCCATCCCAGGATCCTGAAGAACATCCCTGGGTTTTCTGTGCCAAAGGGCCAGAACATTCCAGACCAGGATTCTGCACAAAATCCCTGAATTTTCTGTGCCAAAGAACCAGAAGATCTCAGCCCAGCATCCTGCACAAGATACCTGAATTTTCTGTGGCAAAGAGCTGTATTTGGGTGCTGTGCTGTGGAATATTCCAGTCCAGGATCCTGCATAAAATCCCTGGGATTTCTGTGCCAAAGAGCCAAGACATCCCAACCCAGGATCCTGCATAAAATCTCTGGGATTTCTGTGCCAAAAAGCCAGAAGATCCCAGCCCAGGATCCTGCACAAAATCCCTGAATTTTCTGTGCCAAAGAACCAGAAGATGTCAGCCCAGGATCCTGGAGAACATCCCTGGGATTTCTGTGGCAAAGAGCTGGATTTGGGTGCTGTGCTGTGGAAAATCCCAGCCCAGGATCCTGCACAAAATCCCTGGGTTTTCTGTGCCAAAAAGCCAGAAGATCTCAGCCCAGGATCCTGCACAAGATCCCTGAATTTTCTGTGGCAAAGAGCTGTATTTGGGTGCTGTGCTGTGGAATATTTCAGTCCAGGATCCTGCATAAAATCTCTGGGATTTCTGTGCAAAAAAGCCAGAAGATCCCAGCCCAGGATTCTGTAAAACATCCCTGGGATTTCTGTGGCAAAGGGACAGAACATCACAGCCACGATCCTGCACAAGATCCCTGAACTTTCTGTGGCAAAGAGCTGGATTTGGGTGCTGTGCTTTGGAACATCCCTATTTTTCAGTGCCCAAGGGCTGGATTTAGGTTCTGTGCTGTGGAATATCTGTTTTTCAGTGCCCAAGGGCTGATTTGGGTGCTGTGCTGTGGAATATCTCTGTTTTTCAGTGCCCAAGGGCTGATTTGGGTGGTGTGCTGTGCTCTCTGCTGGTGGGAGCCTGCAGTGCAATGCTGCCCCAGCCAGTCCAGTGGCCCAATCCTGACTCCAGGATTTGTACAAAGTGAAGAATTCACACTGCTCCTTCAGAAATATTGTTTTTGAAAGTGGAAAATCCAGCTCCCAAACCTGCTCCACTGAGCCCAGCACGTGGAGGAGATGGGAGCTCAGCTGAGGAGAAATTCTGGGATTTTGTCTTTAGAAAGATGTGGAATTTTTAATGAAAAAACTCATTAAAAATACTCCAGTAAGCCACTTCTTGCAAACAGAACTTTGTCCCAGGATTGCTTCTGGAGAAGCTGGATAAAGGGAAAGCTCCAGCTGCTCCTGGCTGCCAGAGGAGACTCTGGTGCACTTGAGGGATATTTTCAATGGCTGTAAATAACAAGATGCACAGCAGAGCCCCACTCCTCTCCACATCAAAGAACAATTTCCAACTGCACAGCAGACAGTGCCTTTCCTTTCAGAAAACTCTTGTTTCTTCCTCACTTTAATTTTGTTTTTGTGTTAATGTGCATGCCCTAAACACACAAAGAATTATAGAGAATTGATTGTTTCAGTCACAACTTCAATTCTTGAGCACTTACCTTCTTCCTCCTCATCACCTCCTTCAACATAGTCATCATCATCCTCTTCATCCTGTACAAAAATTGGGAGGTATTTTTACAATTGCTGTTTATTGAAGTCTTGTTTCCACAATGATCCCAAGCAGAAATCCAGGAATTCCCTGCAATTTCCCCACTAGGACATCAGCCAGCCCCAGAGACTCATTTATTTGCTTTTCCTCACTGTTCACTTCTTTAAGCCAGCTCAAAGTTATTGAAAATTTAACTGTGATAGAGATGCCAGCAGCTCTAGATTGCCTTTGAACCCACAGTAAGGGCCTGGAGGAAAAGGTGCATAACTCTGTGAAAACAAGTGAGTTTTTGTGGGGGTTTTGTCTTGTTTTAAAGCTGATAGATGAGGAATGTAAATGAATTACAAACAGCTCCAGAGAATTCAACAAACCCAAGTCTTGTTTTTATAGCCCTGTGCTTGGTGGAATTTTGTACACAGGGGAGTGTGACAAGTCAAACCTCTGATAGTGGCTTTTGGAATATTGGAATTAAACCCACCCCACATGCACTCCCTGGCAGGAAATAAACTCTTATCAAAGAACCAGCAGTGGCTGGGCACAGGAACCCCAAATCCCCTTCAATCCCAAATGGGGGGGCTGCTCTGGGGCACAAACCCCACCCCAGGCAGGTTCCCTGCAGGAGGGGAGGACCTGAGCAGCACCCAGGGCTTCACTGCTGTCCTGTAATTTGTGTGATCACTTTAGAGCTGCAAGAACTCCACTCATCACCTCCTGAAAGCCGTTTTCTGTTCTCTGGGAACTGTACCAGAAGTGTTTTCTGTAACCACAGAACCCCACAGGAGCTTCTCTTTGCCTCCTGCACTTGGCAGCATTTACAAACTTTACCTGAATTTCTTCTTTCATCAGGTATGAAAGACCAACTTCCTCCTCCTCTTCACCTTCGCCCAAATCTGAAGCTCCATCATCTTCATCATCATCTTCTTCATATTCTCCTGGAGGCCCAGCTTCATTCTCATCATCATCATCATCTTCATCCCCCTCTGCAGTGAAGGGCACACATATGAGACCAGAAATTCAGTTCCATTCTCTCCTCTCTGAGTACAGCAGGCTGGGCTTGCCCTAATACCATTTTTCCTGAAGGAATTTGGGGATTTTTATTTTTTTTTCTACATCCAGGCAACACATGGGAAATTACCATGATTGTAACCAAGTTAAATTTTGTCATTTTTTGCTCTAAGAAAGACTCCCAGTGTTTTTCCATCACAAGCTTCAGGCAAAACTTTTGATGTCTGAAGCAGCTGCAAATACAAAATCCTGCCAGCCCTAAGAGCCCCCTTAAGGACTGCAACCAAGCTGGGACCAAAAGGAACTAGGTGTGCTTTTGGAGCTAAAATTTGTATTATACTGAAGCAGGGACCTGAAAACGTTACAAAACCCTGTAAAATTGTAATTTTTTATTTAAAACATTGTGCATGTCCCCTTGCTCTGTATCACTCAGTGTCACAAAGGGCTTTACTGCTGGCAACAAGAATATTTGTGTCTTTGCAAAAGTATCTTTAGTCCAATTCCCCCAGTTTGTTTCAGGAAATTACCATCATCATCATCTTCTGAGTCTGGTGCCTCGTTGTCCTCCTGATCAAACCCATCCAGGTATGTGATCTGCTGGAGCAGCTCAAAGATGCTGTCCCTGTAGTCCTCAAGGTTTGTAATCTCACAGTTGAACAGGTCAAGACTCTTCAAATTCTTCAGATTTTGCTGAAAATAAATGAAAATGTTTGGTTTTTTTTCCCGTGATGCTCTCAGATACAGCAGGGTGACAACCCAATAATAACAGAATTTACTTTGTATCCTCATGTCTCATTTCTAATTAGAATTTTCTCCTTCAAATTCAGTCCAAGTTGCTGGTAGCAGCCAAATCCCCACCAAAGGCACTTGTGTGGAATAATTCCCAACCTTTGGGGTTGGGTTAAGTGTGCAGAGCCCAATTTTGGACAGAATCATCCAGAAAAATGGGTGAATGGATCACCACTGGCAGCTCCCTCCTCTTCCTCACTGTATCACACCTGTGTCTGAGTCACTTCACATTTTAATGAAAACTCAGCAGACAAATAAACACAAACACACCTTAACCAACAAGCACAGAGGAATCAGCATCACACCTTGGCCACTTTTCCTTCAAAGACAAACCAAGCCCAACCATCTCTGATTTGGGACATCCCATCCCATTTTCCAGCAGTGGGGTTCCACAGGCTGTCCTATAACCATGGCACTGAGTCTGTCAACCACGAGATTTTATCAATACACTGCAAAAATATTAAGTGTTCTTGGTAAAAATAGCATTTATTACATCTCCCCAGAGCCCCTCTCGCTTCATACTCACAAGAGCTTCCACAGTGCCAAGATCTTTGATTTTGTTGCCACTTAGATTTAGATATGTGAGATTAGGACATCTCTCTGCAAGGACCTCCAGGCCTCCAGAAATGACATTGTCACTCAACTCCAGCTATTGGTCAGGAAAAAAAGGAATTAACAAATATATTTTCAGCCTCAGAACCAGCTGCATCATTGTTAAATAGATTTTCAGCCTCAGAACCAGCTGCATCATTGTTAATTGTTCTCCCTTTACGAACAGAATCACTTTTGGAGACTCATCCAAGGTAGTAAGTTTTAGCTGTCAAAAAGTTCCTTTAAGTTGAGAATTATAAACTGCTCCTTAAAGTCTCATGGGTTTGGGCACCTCAGTTTTAAGTTATCAGGACTGGAGTTAATTGGGTGACCCAAGAGCCTCCTACCAAGGCATAGCTGTATTTTCACATCATCCAAGCAGTAACAGCCTCAGGAATCACTGACCAAAAACCAAACCCAGCTCATCATAATTAACTGGAAACACCCAAAACAATTAAAATTCTTAAAAATACATTTTTAGATGCCCACAAAACACCTTCAGCACCACAGAATTCCAACCATGAGTGCTACAAGGTGCAACCATGGCTCTGCCACCCCAAAGGCACCGACCTTCCGGAGCTTGCTCAACGTGGGCAGCTTGGCCAGGGACGTCAGCTCAACGTTGGCCATGCTGAGGAACTGGAGCTCCTTGAATGAGTCATTGAGCCCTTCGATCTCGCCGTTGCTGGAGCGGCAGTTATCGAGCACCAACTCTGTCACCTGCAATCGGGGCACACGTGGGAGTCACAGCAGCAAATTCACCCAAACCCACCCCAGGGGCTGAAATTCATCCAAACCCACCCCAGGGACAGGGCAGTGCCTGCAGGTTTGGGGTTTCATTTCAAATCATTGCGGATTTCTGCCCTGAAATCATCAACACCCACCTAATTGAATAATTATGCAGTAGTTTCCTGTTCTCTGAGCATGCATTAAACTTTGCAAAAACAGCCACCTCACCCCAAAACTCCATCATACAGCTCCCCACAGAAGCACTGCAGCCAACCAACTGCTGACTTCTCCTCATCATTTAACTGTGCATAACCAAACTCATAAAACCAGTTTCTCTGTGAACCTAAAACCTTCCTACTCCAGATTATTTTACCAGAGATTCCTAGAGGTTAATGGAGCCCCAAATAAATAATTTCCTTCATAATCAATACAGGTCGCGTACTTGGAGAAGCAGCAACAAGAAGCAGCCAATTAATTTTAAATTATTTTATCTAGAGTGGAACATCCACTTGGCAAAGGACAGGCACAAGGTGACTTTTCCATGCACGCTAACAAATTTTTGGGAGTGCTGCCGACCCCTAGCACACGAGGCCAGCTTCCCACTATTACTGTATTTATTTATTAAAAGACTCCCATTATTCCGTACAGACACCAAATTTTAAGGCAAGCTGCCGGGAGGAGAGGGAGGATCCCAGCTCCATCCCCAGCTGGCAGCGCGACGAGGCCTCTCCGAGTACCTGCCACCCCAAACACCGCCGGGCGCGTTAAACCAACACTTTCGGGCAGTTTTTTCCCCCAAAAAAAACCCCACGTGCGGGAGGTCAGGGACAGCGAAAGTCTCCGGACTTTACTCCTGGGGAGAACCGGGCGCGGGTTTCTTCATTAGCGGAGCGGGTAGCGATGCTCGGGAGCCCCGGGAGGCGGCGGGGGCAGCGCGGGGCCCGGCGCGCACGTGCGCTCCCGCCTCGCCAGCGGCTCGGGGCTTTTTTTAAAAAATATTTTTATTTTTTTGGGCTCTTTCCTAAGAAATTGAAAGTTGGAAGCGCGAAAGGAGGGAAGCGGGAGGGGTATGGGGACCCCCCACGGGGCGGCGGGCGCGGGAAAGAACGTTAATTATACTAATTAAAGGCGCCGGGATGAGCGACGGGCCGCGGCCGGGGCCGCCGCCGTGACCTGTTTACTGCGGCCGGGGGAAGCGGCGGATTAACGTCGGGGGAAGCCGAGGCCGCCGCGCCCCCCGGGAACTTCGGGGCACCCCGAGAGAGGAGGCGGAGGGGGAATGAGGGGGGGCCGCGGGTCCCGGGGCCGCGCCGGAAGCGCCGCCCGCGCCCCGCCGGGCCCTGCGCCACGGCTGACCCAGATTCGGCAGCGGTGCCGCCGGGCCTGCGCGGCCCGAGGCGGCAGCGACGGCCCCACGGGGCGGGGGGAGCGCGCCCCACCGGCCCCGCCGCCCCTCACCTTCTCGGGGGCCCGGTTCCGCAACTCCAGGTTGATGCGCTTCTTCATCTCCATTGCCCCCCCTCCCGCGGTTCCGCACTGGCGAGGGAGGGTGGCCTAGAGCGGCCGCGAGGGTCGCTGCGGCTGCGGCGGGCGCCGGGAGCGCGCCGGGAGTGGGTCGGGGGTCGCCGGGGCCGCCCCGGCCGCGCCGCTCCGCAGCAGCTCCGGCACCGTCAATGGCCGCCCGCACACTGCGCCTCCATGACACGGCGCATGGCGCCCCCCCCCGGCCACGCCCCGCCCCGGGGCGGGGCTTCCCCGTGCCGCTCCGTCATTGGCGCGGGGGGTGCTGCGCTATTGGCCGAGCGAGCTGCCCGTCAGGACGCGCGGGGGCGGAGTTTGTGCTCGCGCGCGGGGGCCGGCGGGTGCGCGCGCCCTGAGCGGGAGGGGCGGGGCCGGGGGCGGCCCTAAGGGGGCGGGGCCGGGGCGGGGGCCGCGGCTCTGGGGTGGGCGGGGGTCGCGGCTCTGAGGGGGTCGCGGTTCTGTGGGGGCCGCATTGAGCTGAGGGTGGAGCATCTCAGGGGGTCGCGACTCTGAGAGGGTCGCGGCTCTGAGGGGGTCACAGATCTGACGGAGTCGCGGCTTTGAGGGGATCTCAGGTCTGGGGTGGGCGAGGGTCGGGGGTCGTGGCTCTGAGGGGGCCCCGGCTCTGAGGGGGTCGCACCGAGCTGGGGATCGAGGTTCTGAAGGGGTTGCGGCTCTGAGGGGGTCGCGGCTCTGAGGAGATCGCGGCTCTGGGGTGGGAGGGGGTCGGAGGTCGCGACTGTGAGGGGGCCGCACCTCTGGGGTGGGCGAGGATCCAGGAACCGCGGCTCTGAGGGGGTCGTGGCTCTGAGGGGGCCGCACCGAGCTGGGGGTCGACGTTCTGAGGGGCCGTGGCTCTATGGGGGCCGCACTGGGCCGGGGGTCGTGGCCGCTGCGGGGTCGGGCCGGAGGTCGCGACTTTGAGGCGGGCGGGGGTCGCAGCCTCGGGAAGGGTCTGCCCGTGGAGCCCCCGCCGCTCCGTGTTCCTCGGAGACCCCGGGACGGTTCGCGCCTCCGGTCCTGTGCAGACGGGACCCCGAGGGGTTTGGCACATTCCCGGTGTCACGAGTGGGCTCAGGGGTCTCACTCGCCCTAGGGTACAGCGGCTTTTAAGAAATTGTGAATTTGTGTTATTTTTGCTTAATTTACCGGCACTGCAAACACATCAGGGAGGGGAAGCAGGTTCACACATCTGGGGAATAGCTCAGTTCCTAAAATCTGAGCTGCTCAGGAAGGATATATGAGGCTCATATCCCACTCTGTGTGGATATATGGGATTTGTATCCCCCTCGGGTTGCATATATAGGATTTATAACCCCCTGGGGGTGGACAGATGGGATTTATATTTCCCTCTAGTTGGATATATGTAATTTAGATCTCCCTAGGTGGATAGATGGGATTTATATCCCTATGGAAATTATTTTCCTGTTTAAAATTAATAATGGATGAATGCTTCTCTATTGAAGCTTTTCTCCTGGAAAATGATCCTTGAAAAGAGCCTGTGAGCCACTGATATCCCTCATGCCCAGGCGGGACAATGGTGGGACAAGCAGTTGTAAATATTTACATATTGACTCTTTTAACTTTGGAGACACAAATAACCGGAAACGTTTTGGCAGCATGGTGACAGAATTAAAAAAACACCAAAACCAACCCAAATGGGAATCTCGGGTTTGTTCCAACTTTATGTAAACTCCATGGAGAAAATATTTCCCTGGGATGGTTTGATAAGGAGCTGCTGGAAAACACCAGAGACCTGGAGAGCTTTCTGCTCACTTCCTACCAGGAGGTAACTGGGAAAGGTTCTCACAACTGCAGGGAAAATCCTCTTTGTGTTAAAGCTGCTTATCCCAGGGGTTTGCCAGGAGGGCTGGGTGGCTGCTCATGGAGACACCACCACCCTCTGAGTGGGGGGAAAAGGGTAAATCTGGGAAAAGAACTTGTGAAAGAACCAGGAGGATGGTGTCACTTTGGGGTTAAAGAGGTTTGGGTGAATATTCCCAGCTTTGGGAGCAGGGAGGGCATGTCCAGCTGTCCATCCGTGGTGTGTTTGGCCATTGCTGTCCCAAAGCACCGTTGGAAGGTGAGGATTTGTTTTGAGGATTTGCTCTGGAAGGGAATGATTCAATTTATATTTAGGTCAGGTTACAACAAACTGCTTTATTTTCTGAGTCTGCATTAGAGGGATGGTTTGTAGAAATAAACTCATAACCTTCATCCACGTCTTTTATTTTCCTTTAATTGCTTTTTTACTCCACTCCAGGGTTGGAAATCTCACTGCTGTGTGATCCTGAACCATTTTCCGGGGCGTTCTTGGCTTTTCTCGATCCACCTTGGTGGCAGCACAAAGCCAGGAGGTGGCACTGCCAGGCAGCGCGTCCGGTCTCGCTCTGAGCCCGCTTCCAGCCTTTGTAAATAACAAAAGTTTTCTTCTTTGTACCTGCCCTGGCAGCTCAGGAGATTCCCCCGGGATCCGGGAGGGCTCAGGAGGGATCCGAGGGCTCTGGGGATTTGTGACCACCACGAGTCTCCTTCAGCATCCCTTGACTCAGCCTCGTTTGTCCTGGGTACACCTGGGCCAATTTTCCATCTCTCCTTTCCATTCACTCTCCCAGGGAAAAGCAACACAGGCACCGAGTGTGGGATTGCACTTTTTTCTTCCCCAAAAAGGAATTTAACTCTGATTTCCTGACCAAAACCACCCATTGCTGTGATGGTTTGCTCTCCATGGTGGGGTTGGAGGTTTTCTGGTCCATCTTCTCCCAGATATTGTGGGTGTTTGTGGAAAATAAGCAGTTCTGGAAGAAACAAAGTTGGAAGCTCCTGGGTTTAGAGGCTGGAGAAGATCCTTTGATGGGACAAGCACTGCACACATTGTTTGCATTTGTTATTCCAGTTCTGGATTATTTACCATGAGACACCATGCACCAGGTGTTGGGGGTTTTATTGGCAGAGGTTCTTATTTACAGCAGAATCCAAGGAAACAGGAAAGGCCTGAAGGATTGCTGAGCTGCTCTCACCAAAACCTTCAGCCACAAAATCTCAGCAGAAATTCCAGAACAGAGACAACACCTCATGGAGAGGATTTCATCATCAACACCTGGCAGTGTCCTGGTCACCATCCCAGCCACAAGGTCTGGAATGAAGGAAGAAGGTGAGCAGAGAGTGGTGGGACGGGGCTTGGAGCGTTCCTGGGATGTGTGAGAGCTCCAGTGGGGAAAGCTTGGCCAGGTGGGATGGAGCTTTGGAGGAACCTGGGCAGGAAGGTGGAACCAGCTGCTCTGTGAGGTTCATCCCAACCCAAACCATCCCAGGGATTTGTGGAACAGAGTGTTTGGGTGCTGGTTGCTCACAGCAGTGAAGGTCCCACTGAGTGCCAAGGTCATTGGGAAAACGCCCTGGAAAGCCTCTGCAGGCCATCACTGGGTCACAGCTGGATGGGCTCTTATCTGCCTGGAAGGGCTTCTTATCTTCCCATTGTTTTGGAAAGTTGCTGCTTCAGAAAGAATTGCATTCCCCTGGGTTAAAGGACACACTTGGACTGTTGGAATCCCAGAGTACCTTGGGAGGAGGAGTCTGGGGGTCATAGCAGGAGACCCAGGGAGCTGAGGAGGATGATGAGGGTGAGGTGGCCCTGCAGGGACGATCCCAATGACTCCTGAAAATCCTGGTGAGCCAAGGAAAAGAAATCAGTCAGAAAGTCCCATGTGCCAAAAGCCGGTGGCAGAGCTGACAGGCACCCACCTGAGTGTCCTTGGCATCCCCTGGAGTGGCCTTGGCATCCCCTGGAGCATTTATGTCAGGTAATCCTGAAAGCTCAATGGTGTCATTCCATTCTGGAAAAAACTTGTCATAATCTATGTCTCCAGTGGTGTTTGTCTGCAAAAAAAGAAATAACCTGGAATATCACAGTGTAGGATTAACTCCTAAGAGAGAGATCCCTCCTTGGGATGGTTTGATGGTGTTTAATTGGGAAAACAAGGAATTCCCAAGGAATTTCTCCAAACTGGAGAAATAAATCCCAACTCAAACCATCCCATGATTGCTGTTCATGGATACTCTACTCCAACTCACTTGATTTATTCTGTCATCTAAAAATCAGCAGCTTTAATCCATTTATTCATCCTTGTGGCAGAGATTTGGGTGAGGAAAATCTGTTTTTTAGGGGAAATACCAACTCACCTCATATGAATCAAACTCGTACACGTACGTGGCAGGGGTTGCTGTGACGTTATCATAGTAATAATCTTCTGTGGAATAATAGTAATCACCTGGAATGGAAACAGCTCCAGGTGAGGTGGCACTATGGGGACTGGGGATTCCTGTCCAATATGGGCTGTGAGTCCTTCCCCCATGTCCTGGGTTGTGATCACCCAGCATTTCCCCCCTTGTGTAACTCAAATTAATCTGGACAACTCTGATAAATCCCTTCCCAGCCCTGGTTATCCCAACTCTCTCTTGTGGTTTGTGGAAAACGGTAAAAATGCTTTAAAAAAAAAAAAAAAAAAAAAAAAAAAAAGGCATTTCTCACTTAAATGAGTCATGTATTCAAATAAATCCGGGGCGATCTCCTCCTCATCCTCGACCTCCGCCTTCCCTGAAAGCAAAGGAACAACCAAGGGATCACCACGGGGTTGTGGGGTCATGGGAAGCTTCATTGGGCAAAACCCCTTTCCTGTGGGACTGACCCACAATTAGATCGCAGCTAAAGGTGTGGGAGGTCAGAGCTGGGGTTTTTATTCATTTTTAGGTGTGGATGTGCTGGAAGTGAGAGATGCAGTGGTGGGGATGGAGCCAGAGCTGGGCTGGATCTCCCCTGGGATCAGCCCCTCATCCAGGATCCAGCTGTTCCCCTGGGATCAGCCCCTCATCCAGGATCCAGCTGTTCCCCTGGGATCAGCCCTTCATCCAGGATCCAGCTGTTCCCCTGGGATCAGCCTCTCATCCAGGATCCAGCTGTTCCCCTGGGATCACCTCTCATCCAGGATCCAGCTGTTCCCCTAGGATCAGCCTCTCATCCAGGATCCAGCTGTTCCCCTGGGATCAGCCCTTCATCCAGGATCCAGCTGTTCCCCTGGGATCAGCTCATCCAGGATCCAGCTGTTCCCCTGGGATGAGCTCATCCAGGATCCAGCTGTTCCCCTGGGATGAGTTCATCCAGGATCCAGCTGTTCCCCTGGGATCAGTCCCTCATCCAGGATCCAGCTGTTCCCCTGGGATCAGCCCCTCATCCAGGATCCAGCTGTTCCCCTGGGATCAGCCCCTCATCCAGGATCCAGCTGTTCCCCTGGGATCAGCCCCTCATCCAGGATCCAGCTGTTCCCCTGGGATCAGCCTCTCATCCAGGATCCAGCTGTTCCCCTGGGATCAGCCCCTCATCCAGGATCCAGCTGTTCCCCTGGGCTCACAAGGGACCCTGATGTTTTCTTAGGGCTGAGCCACCATAAATAAATTCTGACCCCTGTGACAATTGGAGGGAGTGGCTCATTCCCTATTCCAAACACAAAGTTCTGTGTGTTTTCTTGGGTTTTGGGAGGATTTTTTAAAGCAAATTTATTGGGAATATTAATGTTTTAATAGTCCCAGATTCATATCTTTTGATACCCATGGGAATGGCAGATATGGAATAATAAGATATTTTTATAGTTTGATACTCATAGTCACCAATAAGATAATTTGTATAATAATATTTTCATTTTAAGTGACACCATCAATATCTGGAGTGATGCTGTCAGTCATGCCCAGCTGTAGCTCCAGATCCTCTCCAAACCCTCCCATTTCTCCTTCTCATATCCCTGATTTTCTCAGCACTGGCAAAGCCTGAGGGGGAAAGCCCAGATCCCAAAATCTAAACTTCCCAAATCTCAAATCCCAAATCCTCATTAGGGGATTCTCTGAAAACACTGCCTGAGGCTGAACATTCCAGGCTGGGACTGGAGCTCTGCAGCAGGGACACAGCTCAGCCTCACACCTCGACCTGTCCCACTCCCACTCTGAGTTTTTGGGGAAATTTGGGCTGAAATTGGGACCTGGCCCCCATCCTGCTCCTTCCCACGCTCCTTTGGCAGGGCTCCAGCAGCCTTGAGCTCTGGAGGAGCTTTCCCAGAAAGTCACTCCTTATTTACACTGCAGTCCCACAAGAATAACAGAGAATAAAAGAGTTTCCAGCTGGGAATCCCCTCGCTGGTGTTCCATGTTCAAATCTGTTCCTTCGGTGAAGGAGAAAATACAAAAGAAAGGGGAAGAGCTGCAGTTTCCAGTTCCCCTCAGCTGGTGCTGCTCTGTCTCACCTTCCCAGAGATGGGGGAACTTTGTGCTCATCCCTAAGCAGCTCCAGATTGGGGTTTTTCACCCTCAATTCGCTGATTCTGCTCTTCCCCGCCTCAAAGTGCCCACAGAACTCTCAGGAAATCCTGTTGGGTTTTTTTTCTCTGTGTCTCCTAATAGCTCCCAGCTGGGGTTTGCAAATGATTTGAACACAATGCGTGAGACGTTCACTATCCCACTGTTCTCCAAGCAGAGGTTTTATCAAACTTTCAGTAATTTACATCGGGTTTTTTTCCCTTTCTCCAAGAAAATCCCCCCAAGATCTTTCAGCCTCCAGATTCCCCCCACAACTGCCCCGCAGCATCCCATGAGTGTGGGACAATAACAATACATTATTAATAATATAATCAAATAATCAAAGCAGCGAGCTAAAAATCAAACTGCCCTTAGAAAACCCTGGGAAAACTCGTGGAATTTTGATTTACCCGGCAAGGACTGAAGGACCAGGAGCACCGCGATGCAGAAATTCATCGTCCTGCGCTGGGTGCCGGCTGCGGGAGCGGCTCCGCTCCTGCTCCGCGGCGCTTTCGGTCCCCGAGAAGGCAGGAAATGACTCGGGGGGGCTGAGCCGAGCAAAGCTCCTCGGTACCGTGGGAGGGAACCCGTCGGTGATGAGAAAACCTCCCCGGGTTGTGCGGAGCAGCCCCGGGCTGAGCGCTGAGCGGGAGCCGTGCGCTGGAACTTTCCCCGTTTCCCTCTTGCAGAGGCGTTTTCGGGCGGCTGAATCGCAAATCTCGGGAAGTTTTCCCCCAGGGAGGGTCAGTGCCGCTGGATGAGTTCTCATACGGAGAGAGGATGGTTTTGATTACGTTCTAACGGAGCAGAGCTATAAATAGCGAATTCCTCAGGGAGAGAAGGCAGAGATGCTGACGGGGAGCCAGAGTGGCTCCCGACTTCCCGTAAAATCTTGGGGGATTTTTGTTGTCTTGGCTTCATTTCCCCTTCCCGTGCCTCAGTTTCTTCATCAGGAGGAGGAAACATGAATGGTCATAGATTTATTTTATTTTATAGTGGGTAAAAACACTCCAGGGAGAAGGTGAGAGCAGAGCTCTGTGAGGAGTGGGAGGGATCCAGGTGGAAATGGGTGCAGACCAGAGGAGGAAGGAAAAGGGGAAGAGGAAGAGACAGAGCTGTAAAATCAATATTTTGGTCATTCTCGAAGATGAAGTTTAGAAAGCCAGGAAAGAGCAAGGTGAGCCTTGCACAGTACAGGAGGATTTCTCATTTGGGGTGCAGGGCCATGGAATCAAGGTTGGGAGTGGCCTCAAAGCTCATCTTATCTCCTGTTCATTTTAAACCAAAGATTTCTGTAGATTTAAAGATTCTAATACACTGTAATCCAAAATTCCCCAAAGCAGACTTTTTTTAATACCAGAGCGAACCCAACTGAAGAATTTTTCCAGCACATCCCAAATCTGGTTCCCAGCCCCCCTGTGCTTTGCAGAAGGAGCTTCCCCCATCTGCAGGGAGATGTTTGGCGAAGGGTTAAATGCCCAGGAATGCTGAGCAGGAAGTGAATCTCTTCAAATCCTCCTCCCCACCAGACCCTCCTCTCCCTCCTCCTCAAGAATAACAACGAAACTCAAAAAACCCCAACCCAAGCAGAAATCTGAACTGGCTGTGAAGAATCCCAGCAGGGCTGGGGTCGGCAGCTCAGCCAGGAGGCACTGGGGGGGCAGGGAAGGGTTAAAATATCCTGGGATGAAAGGAATGGGGAGGGAAGGGGCGAGGAGGATCCCTGAGGATGGTTCTGGCTTATCAGATGGGGTTGAATGGACAAACCCTTGGCGTGGGATTCGCTGACTCGGGGCTGGGAATGACTCCAGAACTGCCTGTGATGGTCTAAGACTTGTAAAAATTGGGAAAACTTGGGGAATCCATGAAAAGAAAGGGGCCTGGATAAAATATGCCACAAGGTACCAAAGGGGGAAACAGCTGCTTCTGCCTGGCTGGGACCAGCTGGAACCTCCAGCAGCATCCTGCATCCCAGGTGCAGCTCTGGAATTGTGTTTCTGGATGGAAAAGGAAACTGTGCTGTTTTCCTCCTGGTTTGTTTTTTTTTTTCTTTTTGCCTTTTTTCTTATTGATTCTTCACATCTGGCATCACGGAACAAACCCATCACAGCCACAGAAAGGAGGCAGACCAAGGGGGCTTTTCCATCTCCCATCCCAAACCCTTGCTTCCTATTCCCCCAAATCCCTATTTTGCTTTATATTTCGACTTTTATGTCTTTATTTTTTAATCATGAGAAGATTTTTTTTTGGCCAAAATTCAACACAACAACAGCGCAGCGAGGGAGGCACACCTTTCCTGAGGGAAAACAACGTGTGAACCAAACCAGAGGGAAAAAGGAAGGAAAAGGAGACAAAAAGAAGGAAGAAGGAGGCTCCTGGTCCTTGCTGTGCTGAGGGGGCTCCATCCCAGGGATGCTCTGGGCACCCCGAGCCTGGTGCTGTGCAGGGGGGTCAGACCAGGGAGGAAGGTGCAGCTGAAGTCAGCAGGGCTCGGATGTGCTGTGTCATTTCCCAGCTTTAATAGGCGGAAGCGAAACAAGGAGGGAAATTAATCCAAGGCAGGCAATGACTCTGATTCTCCCCTGAACAATGCCTCGTGCCCAGGAGATGGCATTCGCAGGATTCCTGCGGAAGGGGCGGCAGGGGACATTGTTTGGAGTTTTCCTCGCAGGAGACGTGAAGATGGATGAAAAATCTTCATTTGCAGTGCCCAGCACTCCCCGTGGCACCGTCAGTCCAGAGGGAGGTGGAACAATCTGGAGGGAGGGGCTTTGGAGCCGTCCAGGCTGTTCTAGCTGGCTGATGGAATTTTTTTAGTCTAAATAAAGTTTTCCTGCTCTTCCCAGCTCCTCTGTAAACAGCAGCAGCGTGGGGGTGAGGGACAGAATGGGGATGGGAGATGTGAGGGGCTTGGAATAGGGAAAAATGTAAAGAGGGAAGGGAAGGGAAGGGAAGGGAAGGGAAGGGAAGGGAAGGGAAGGGAAGGGAAGGGAAGGGAAGGGAAGGGAAGGGAAGGGAAGGGAAGGGAAGGGAAGGGAAGGGAAGGGAAGGGAAGGGAAGGGAAGGGAAGGGAAGGGAAGGGAATCCTGGGCACAGGTGACCTTGCAGATAGATGACCCTGCGGACAGGTGACCCTTCAGATGAACCTTCAGGTGACCCTGCGGACAGGTGACTCCGGGCCCAGGCCGAGCCAGGTGTCCCCCGGTGTCCCCCCTGTCCCGGGACTGGTCCTACCCCCCCATGGCCCCGTCGGGTCCTCCGGGCCGCCAGGGGGCGCTGTTGGTGCCGCCATGGCCGCCGCGGTGCTGCTGGGCTGCGCCGCCATCGCGCTCGGGCCCGCGGCCGCGCTCGTGCTGCTCACGGTGGCGGCGGAGCCGCTGCTTCTCATCGTGCTGCTGGCGGGGTGAGCGGGGCCGGGGGCTGAGGGGCCGTGGCGGGGTCTGTGAGGCCCTTGGGGGTGCTCTGGGACGGCTCCGAGGGATACCGGGGCTGGTGGTGCCGGGGGCGGCTGAGGGAGCTCTGGCGGAGTGAGGAGCCCTGAGGCGCGGGGGCTGCTCGGGGGAGATTGGGAGCAGCGCTGAGGCCGCTGCGGGTCCCGGTACCGAGCGGCTCGGCCTGGTGCCGGTGCCCTCGGTGCCATACCGGGGATCACCGGGGGACTCCGGGGCTGCTGCCCGGGGCGGCTGAGGGAGCTGTGGCGGAGTGAGGAGCCCTGAGGCGCGGGGGCAGCTCAGGAGCGATTTGGAGCAGTGCTGAGGCCGCTGCGGGTCCCAGTCCCGGTGTCGGTGCCCGCGGTGCCATCCCGGTGTCCCGTTTGTCCCCAGGGCGTTTTTCTGGCTGCTGTCGCTGCTGGCCGCCTCGCTGCTCTGGTCCCTGTGGGTGCAGCTCAGCGGGCGGGAGGACGCGGCGCTGCTGCCGCTCGGAGCCGCCGCCGCGGTGCTGCTGCAGGAGCTCAGCCGCTTCGCCTGCTTCAAAATGCTCAAGTGAGAGCAGCCCGGGGCTGTACCGGGGGCTGTACCGGGGGCTGGGTGTCCCTGGGCTTGGGGGAACCAGAGCAGATTTGGGGCTCTGTGTCCTGAGGAACCCCACAAAGGGTTTTCCTTGTTAAACCCCGGGATGGGGCTGAGCCTCTCCTCGGGATGGGGCTCATGATCTCCCTGACATGGGGCTCACGCTGTCCCCGGGATGGGGCTCTCTCAGATGGGGCTCATACTCTCTGGGATGGGGCTCATGCTCTCCCTTCCCCTCTCCCTGAGATGGGGCTCTCTCAGATGAGGCTCTCTCTGGGATGGAGCTCACGATCCCTGTATTGGGGCTCACTCTCTCCCTGGATCGGGTTTCACTCTCTCTCTCTCTGGTGGTGCAGGAAGGCCGATGCAGGGCTGGCCACCCTCAGCAAGGACGGCCGCTCCCCGCTCTCCCTGCGGCGCACGGCTTACGGTGAGCAGAGCCCCGGGTGCTCCATCCACCTCTCCTGCCCTTCCCTGGGCCCTCCGGGGCTGTGGGGGCTCTCCTGACCCCCGGCTCCCCCTCCACAGTGTCTGGGCTCTCCTTTGGCATCATCAGTGGCCTCTTCTCCATCACCAACATCCTGGCGGACTCTGCAGGGCCAGGCACCGTTGGGATCCACGGGGACTCCCCATATTTCTTCATCACCTCTGGTGAGGCTGGGGCCATGGCACAGAGGAGGAAGAGTAGGAGGAGGAAGGCTCTGAGGCTCTGTGTGTCTCCCCACAGCCTTCCTCACCATGGCCTTGGTTCTGCTCCACACCTTTTGGGGCATCATCTTCTTCGACGCCTGTGAGCGGCGCCGCGCCGGGGGCCTGGGGCTGGTGGTGGGCAGCCACCTGCTCACCTCGGGGCTGGTGAGTCCTGGGGGGCACAGGAACCCCCACCCACTGCCCCTCACTCCCTGCCTGGGGCTGTGGGGGCAGTTACACCCCCAAGCACCCCCAGCTCCTTGGGATTGTGAAGGATTTGGGGGCCACACGGGGGATTTGGGGGCACACAGCTCAGCAGGGATTTGAGGCAGGTTTCCACCTTGGAGGGCTCAGGAGGGTGTGACCTCTCTCTGTGTCCCCAGACCTTCCTGAACCCGTGGTACGAGGCCAGCCTGGGCCCCATCCTCATCCTCACGCTCTGCACTGGCCTCTGGGCCTTCAGCACCGCTGGTGGCTCCTTCCACAACGTCCTCAAGTGCCTCTCATGTAAGGGGGAGCGGGGTGTCACTTGTGGGGGCTGCTGGGATGGGGCTGGATGAGTCTTGTTGAATGGGGGCTTCCACAAGCCCCTAAATCACCCCCAAATTCACAAATGCCTCTTTTCCCCAGGTAAGCAGGAGCCTGAGGGCCAGGCCATGCTCTGCTCGGCGCTGCCGGTGCCTCCTGAGGGCTGAGGGAGCCGTGGCCCCACAGCCAGACCCTCCTGTGAAAGCCTTCACCCCTCCTGCTCCGGGGAATTTGTGTCTGCCCAGTGCCTGGGGGCCTTTGGGGTCTGACTGGTGCTCCTGGGGAATTTGGGGTCTGACCACCACCCTCTTCCCTTTGTTCCCAGATTCTCTGACCTCCTTTCCCTCAGTTGGAGCCTCTGGGGAAGGCCAGGGTGGGCCAGATGCCCTGGGGGGAGTCAGGGCAGGACCCCCCCCCCCCCATTTCCCTGTGTTTGTCACCCTGGGGGTGTCCCCACCCCTGGTGATGCTCTGGGTGTGGGGGACACCGGGACTGGGATGCTCTGCCCTTCTCGCCCCTGTTCAGTCCCAGGGGAGTAAATTATTTTTTTAATTGAGTAAAACCGTTTTACAAAACCACTGGATACTGTGGCTGCTGGGGAGAAGGGGAGGGAGGAGAAGGAGCCGCTCCCCCTGTTGTGCTCTGCTCCAGCCCTGGGGGGCACCTGGGGTGTTTTGGTTTTTTGGGGGTGACAGAATCCAGCCCAAAGCCCCTCAAAGGCGCCGCTTCCCTCCTCACAAAGAGCCACCAGGAGGGATAAAGGGCTTTATTTGCCTTGGGGCTGGGGGATGGCCTGGGTCGGCTCCTCCCAGCCCAGCCCAGCCCAGCCCGGGTCAGGGCTCAGCGGGAGTGGGCGAGCTCCGGGGGGAGGATTTGAACGCCACGTCCTGTGCCTGCTCCCTCCTCTCCCTGCAGGGGTAAAAACCAGCATGAGGAGGGGTCTCTGCACAGAGCTTGGGGCTCCCCCAGCTCCGGGGGTCCCTCTGAGGGCTCTGGGGGGCTCTCACCGCATCCTCTTGGCCCCAAAGCGGACGGCGAGGAAGAGGCCGGCGCAGCAGGCGATGATGCCAAAGATGATGCCGATGATTCCACCTGTGTGACACCACCCAGAGGGGTCAGGGGGGTCCCGTGCGACCCCCCCAGCCCAGCATCCCACCTGGAATACCTGTGGAATATCCCTGTGGCCCTGCAAGGGAAAAACCGGGCTCAGGGCCAGCTCCTGGGGCTCCAGGAGCCGCCTGGGGGGTGCAGGGACCCTTCCCACCCCTCCGCTCACCCCTGGCGAAGGAGGAGAGCACCGAGCGCTGGTTCAGCTCCTGCGGGGCTCGGAAATTGTTCACCAGGGGCTGCGGCTCCTCCTGCTCCTTGGTGGAGTAAAGGCTTCCCTGGAGCTGCTCCAGCTGGAAGGGAAGGAGAAAGGGGAAGGGAAAGGGAGAAGGAAAAGGGGAAGGGGAAGGGAGAAGGAAAAGGGGAAGGGGAAGGGAGAAGGAAAAGGGGAAGGGGAAGGAAAGGGAAGCGGAAGGAAAGGAAAAGGGAAAAGGGAAAGGGAAAAGGAAAGGAAAGGAAAGGAAAGGAGAAAGGAAAGGAGAAAGGAAAGGAGAAAGGAAAGGGAAAAGGAAAGGAAAGGGAAAAGGAAAGGAAAGGGAAAAGGAAAGGAAAGGAAAGGAAAGGAAAGGAAAGGAAAGGAAAGGAAAGGAAAGGAAAGGAAAGGAAAGGAAAGGAAAGGAAAGGAAAGGAAAGGAGAAAGGAGAAACAGGAAAAAGGAAAAAGGAAAAAGGAAAAAGGAAAGGCACTGGGGGGGACTCGTCCCCCAAACGCGGGGGTCGCCCCGCAGAGCGGCTCCTACCTGGGCGCGGCTGATGCGCACGGGCTGCGGGAGGAGGTTCCAGAGGACGCTCTGCGAGCAGGGCGGGGTGGTCAGGGAGCCGTTGTAGCGGTAGTAGCGCTCCAGCTGCTCGGGCAGCAGCTCCCGGATGCTGAACGAGGGGATGGCCACCGTCTGCCCTGTTGGGGGGAGCGATTTGGGGCGTGCTGGGAGGGGGATTTGGGGTTCCGCCCTCCCTCTCCTCACCTGCGTGGCGGATGCTGCCGAGATGCTTCAGGATGTTGTCATAGGCGGGGTGGGGGTTGTCTCCCAGCTGGGGGAGTGAGGAGGGGTCAGTGAGGGGCTGGAAAGCGCGGGTGGGCGGGTGGGTGGGGGGCGCGGGGTGGGGTCCGTACCTCCAGCAGGACGCCGAGCACGGCCAGCCCGCCCGGGTGCTGCTGAGCCGCGCTGGCATCGGCGAAACGCTCGGTGTCGAAATGCACCACGTGCATCTGGGGCACGGGAGGGACCCCCTGAGCCCCCCACACTGATACCCCAACCCCCTGAGCCACCCACCCTGCCAACCCAACCCCCTGAGCCACCCCAACCCTCCTGAGACCCCCACCCTGCCAACCCAACCCCCTGAGCCCCCCACCCTGCCAACCAAACCCCCTGAGCCACCCCAACCCTCCTGAGACCCCCACCCTGCCAACCCAACCCCCTGAGCCACCCTGAGCCCCCCACCCTGCCAACCCAACCCCCTGAGCCACCCACCCTGCCAACCCAACCCCCTGAGCCACCCCAACCCTCTGAACCCCCCACCCTGCCAACCCAACCCCCTGAGCCACCCTGAGCCACCCACCCTGCCAACCCAACCCCCTGAGCCGCCCCAACCCTCCTGAGACCCCCACCCTGCCAACCCAACCCTCCACCCCAGCCCCTGCCGCGGCTCCCACCCCGCAGTGCCCGCACCCGCTCCCACTCCCATTTCCCACCCTTATTTTTCTGCCCCCCATCCCCTCCCCGCGCTCATTTCACATCCCCGCGCCCATTTCCCTCCCCAGGACCCTTTTCCACATCCCCGGACCCATTTCCCTCCCCAGGACCCCTTTTCCATTCCCCGCAGCGAATTCCCGCTGTGCAAGCCCATTTTCCACGCTGTTCCCACACTGCCGCCCCTCCTCACAACCACTTCCCACACAATTCCCACGCCGCTTCCCGACCCCAAACCTGCTCCGTGCTCCTTTCCCACCCCATTTCCCGCCCCCAGACCCAATTTTGGCGCTGTTCCCGGTACTCCCGGTACCTCGGCGGGGGCACGGCGCCCGTCCAGCAGGTGCTCGGCTCCGGCGGCGCTCCCGGGCCGGCCCCAGTGGAAGTGGAGCTGAACGGCCGCGAAGGTTCGGGGCAGCCCCCGGAGCCGCAGGGACGGCGGCAGCGTCAGCACCGCTGTGGGACACCGGGATCAGCGGGGCCGGGACACCGGGAAGCGCCCGGTGCTCCCCCCGGTGCTCCCCCCGGTGCTCACCGGTGTGGCCGTTGTTGGCGAGGGTCAGCTGGGGGCTCTCGGGGCGCTCGTAGCCCTCGGGCCGCAGCGGCGGCAGGGATGGGTCGTGCTGTGCCCGCGATGTCGCGATATCGATGGGGGACTGAGCGCGGCCCCCGCACTCCGGGTGTGTCTCGTGCCAGTGCTGCTGCCCGTGGGGACCTGGGGGGCACCGAAATCTCTGGGGACCCCCCCATCTTCACGCCGTGACCCCAAACGCCCTCGGTGCCCCCGAAGCGGGACGCGGGTGACATTCCCAAGGGCCTCGTTAATCTGTTGGGGACATTTTTTCCAGGCGGGAGAGCGGGGACAAAGCCGAGCCCGCGGGGCCGGGGGGGCACCCATGGGTCCCCCCGGGATGGGGCTTAGCGGGATTTGGCCAAGGCCGGATCCTAATTGGATTTGGCAGCAGGAACCTTATGTAAAGGAGCACAAAGGGACCATTGGAGCGAGGGGGGCAAGGGGGGGGCAGGAGGGGGAAAAATGGGGGGCTGCACCCGTTCACCCCCGCTGGGCCCAGGGGACACAGGTGGGTGCTCATTTGGGGGGTCCCAGATGTATAGGGGGGAGCAAAGGGGTGATTTGCCCATTCCCTTCACATTTGGGGGGTCCCACATGTCCGGGGACATATTTGGGGGTGCCCAGGGTTGAGTAAAGGGGGGATCTGCCCATCTCCTTCCCATTTTGGGGCTCCCGGGTGTCTGAAGACATGTTTGGGGAGATCTGCCCATCTCCTTCCCATTTGGGGGACCCAAATCAAGGGGGGTTGTCACCCATCCACCTCCCCACCTTCTGGGGAGCCCCTCAGCTCATGGGGGGGTTTGGGCTGTGGGGATAAATGAGGGGTCCCTGAGCGGGGCCCCACTCACCCTCATACGTCCAGTGGGGACCTGCTGGGGAGAGTGGAGGATTTGGGGTGGGGGCTCGGCTGAGCCTCCTGGCCCCACATGGGGGCACCTGAGGGGGGCTGGGGGTGCACCCCAAGGTGGGATCTGTGGGGGGGGGACTCACCAGCGGACAGGACGGGGGCCAGGCCCCCCAGGAGCAGCAGCACCCTCAGCATGGCGGGGGGCAAGGGGGGCCGGGCGCCACCGGGCCGGCCCTAAATACCCACCCGGGGGGACGGGCCCCCCCGGGGGGACGGGGAGGGCAGGAGGGGCCTCGCCCGGGGTGTCGGGGTGAGGAGAGGCTGAGGATGGGGCGGCGAGCGATGCAATTGTGGGGTGAGGGCTTTGTACGACTGGGATTTTGGGGCGAGCGGTTTGGAGTACTGGGTTTTGTGAGGCGGGGAGTTTAACGGATTGGGGTTTATGGGGCTCTGGGGGGCCCCTGGGCCTTGTGGAGGGTCGTGGGGAGGGGTCTCGGGGTCACCGTGAGCCTCCTGTGGGAAGAGCCGGGCTGGGGGCTCTGGATCTGGGAGAGATTTTGGGGGGAAGATTTTGGGGGGCTCGGGGGGAGCCCCGGACAAACCCCGCACGCTCTCCCAGGCCACGCCCCCCTCTGGGAAGCCACGCCCATCTGCTGGAAGCCCCGCCCCGCGGGCGTTCCGCCGTGCGCGAGCGTGACGTCATAAGGGCCTCCGCCCCCACGTGGGGGCCCACGCGCCGCCCCGCCCTGGTTATGTAACGGAAAGGGGCGGGGCCGCCACGCCCATTGGCCGAGCAAAACCGCCAGGACCGCCGCCCATTGGCTGAGGGAACGGGGGCGGTGCCCGGAGCCGCGTGCCCCGAATCGCCTGGCAGGGGGGCGTGGCCAGAACCCCGCCTTCCGGCCAATCAGCGCTGGGCGGTGGTAGCGATCCAATAGTAAATAGGGGGCGTGGCCTCCTCGGGCGCAGCGGCCAATGGGAACGGGGCGGGGCGGGGCCCGGCCGGAGGCACGTGCGGCCGCGCACGTGTCCGCGTGGGGCCGCCGCGGGCGGGGCGGGACCGGCACCGGGACACAGAGACCGGGACACCGGAACAGCGGCACCGGCACGGGGACACCGGCACGGCCACCGCCGAACCTGCCCGGGGACACTGACAGCGGCCGGGAAACAAGGACAGCGGTACCGGCAACGGGACACTGATACCGGAACGGTGATACCGGCACCGGGGCAGGGACGGGAACAGCGACACCGAGACAGGGACAGCGGCACCACCGCAGGTGCAGGCGGGAGCAGGTGGGACCCGGGGTGACCGGGGCTGGGGGGGTGGTCCTGGGGGTCCCATCACGGGTGGGAAGGTCCCGATCACGGTGGGGGCTCCTGCGGGGGGATCTCGGTCCTGGGGAGGGGGCGGCAGGGGATGGAGGGGGGGGAGCTGCTGGGGGGTCCCGGGACTGGGGGGTTCCTGTATTGGGGGGGAATGGGGCGTGTCCTGGGGGCTGGGGATGCACCTGGGGCTGGGGGTGTCCCTGAGGCTGGAGGTGATCCAGGAGCTGTGGGGTGGTCCTGAGGTTGGGGGTGTCCTGGGGCTGAGGGTGGTCCTGGAGGGTGTTTTTGGGTCTGGGGGGTGTCCTGGGTGAAGGGTCCCAGTGCCACCTAGGTCCCTGCACCCCCACCCTGCTCAGGAGATGCCCAGTCTGCTCCCCCATGCGAGGCAGCACTGGGGCTGTGGGGATGACACCCCCACAGGAGAACAAGGCAGTTCTTTCCTCGCCTTCCATTTTTGTCCGATATCCCCCCGGTGTTTCCCTCCCTCCGTCCCCCAGGCAGCCTCGGCTGGAGCTGAACGCAACGAGAGGCTCCCCTGGGGGGGCCAACCCCGCCATGGAGCCCCCTGCCCGCGCCTGCTCCTGCGGCTCCCCCGCCTCTGACAGCGGGGCCGAGGCCGAGAGCTCCCCCCGGAGCCCCCCCAAAGCCGAGCGGAGCCGCAAGCGCCCGGGGGGGCTGGAGCGGGGGAGCCCCGAATCGCCGCCGTCCCCACGCGGGGGGAAGCGCCCGCGGAAAGGGGAGGGCGGGGATGTCCCTCCCAGCGATGGCGATCGACTCTTTGCCCAAAAGGTGAGGTTCTGGCACAAAAAAATGAGGCTTTGGCACAAAACAAAGCAGCACCCTAAAGATGGGAGGTAGGGGAGGGCTTGGTCCCATAAAAAAAGCTGGGCCTGCCTCAGTTTCCTCACCTGAAATAGGTGGGTGGGGAAACTGAGGCAGGATTTGGGGGTGAGGGGTACATGAGACCCCTCCCCATTGTGGGTGCAGCGCAGTCACCTCCTTCTCCCTGTCCTGGCAGTGCCGGGAGCTCCGGGGCTTCATCCGGCCGCTGGCGGAGCTGCTGGAGGGGCTGCGGCGGGGCCGATACGACAGAGGTGGGTGCCCCCCACACCCTCATCCCCCTCCCCCAGACACCTCTTTCCCTTTGGGGAGAATTCACCCAATTTCGGGACTCCCCAGGGCTGAGCAGCTTCCAGCAGAGCGTGGCCATGGACCGGCTCCAGCGGATCATTGGGGTGCTGCAGAAGCCAGAAATGGGGTGAGTGTCCCCGGTGTCCCCGTGGGGCGGGCACGGGGGTGTCGCCACTCCGCAGAGCGTGACTGCAGCTCTCTCCCCGCAGTGCTCGCTACCTGGGGACGCTGCTGCAGGTGGAGGCCATGCTGCGCCTCTGGTTCCCCCACGTCGCCCCCAAACCCGCGCTGGACTCGGCTCCTCCCGCGGCTCCCCCGCGCCGCCGCCCTCCCGCCGGTGCCGCCGGGGCTCCCCGGTGCCGCCGCCTGCCCGGGGAGCTCCCCCTCGGCGGCCCCGCGGAGCCGTTCCAGCAGCGGGGACCCCCCGAGTCCCCCCCGGCGCCGGACGTGTGACGCCCCCCCCGGCTCGGGGGGGGTTGATCTCGTCTGCATTTCTTGGTTTTGCCTTTTTTTGATTTATTTTTTACCGGTGGTCAGTGAGACCCGCGGGCGGGCGGGACTGACCGGGGGAGGCACCGAACCCCTCCCAGAAGCCCCAACCGCGGGGCGGCCGCGTGCCTTGGCCGGAGCGGAGCCCCCTCCCCGCGGGGACCGGGCCCTCCCGGGCTTGTGCCTTCCCCCGGCGGCTGGGGGGAAACGTGGGGACCCCCCCGAGTGGGGAGGGCCCGGAGCCGGCCCTGCTGGAAGCAATAAACGCCGCGGGAGCGGCCGGGGCCAGCCGGTGTCGTGTCCTCTGTGCTCGCTGGAGCGGGGGGCGCGTTCCTATCCCGGGGGGGGCTCAGAGTCGGTCCCGGTCCTTGGTGCCCCCCAATCCCCTCCGCTGTGGGACCCGGAGAGGCCCCGCCGGTCCCGGCTCTGCCCGCCGGAAGTTCCGGTAGTACCGGAAATCCCTCCCAACGGAAATTCCGCCTTCAGCCGCTTCCGGTACCGGCGCGGAGCGGCCGCGGCTTCACCGGGGTTAGTCGGGAACGGGACCTTACCGGGAGTAGCTTGACCGGGTGCGGGGGGTCCCTGTTGTGTTCCCTTCGGGCTCCCTTGGGCCCCTCGGTGTCCCCGGGAGCGGGGCGGGAAGCACCGGCCCCTCTCTGAACCCGGGGCGCGGGGAGGAGGGAGCGGCTCCCCCGAGCCCCGGGACCGCCCGGTTCCACCGGCCCCATCCCGCAGCCATGGCGAACCACCTGCGCTTCGTGGGCCGCACGGTGATGGTGCAGAACGGGAACGTGGAGGCGGCGTACGGCGTCCTCAACAGGTGAGCACACGGGGGAACTCCGGAGGGGCTGCAATTCCTTCACGCATTGGGTTCAGAAGAAGAATTTCTGGAGCAGAAAGTGACGGGAGGGTCGGACAGGGCTTTTCTCATCCGCTCGGCTCAGGTGGAAGCAGAGTGAAATAAAGGAATGTTCCTCGGGAAGCGCAGGAGGAGGCGCTGCCATCGCTGAGCTCTCTGCTCACACACCTTCGTACATCCCACCTTAAACGGAGCTCGGGGGATTCCTTCCCCTCCTTGCTCCCCTCATGGATGGACGGCGAGGAGAAGGCGCTGAGGGCCCTCATGGGGACCGAGTGGAGGGCGCGCAGGGAGACCGGGCCGTGCCTAGGGCTACCAGCATGGGCTGGCTCATCCCGGATCCTTCCCTGCCGCTGTCACCGCTGTCTCCTCTCCCCTCCCGCAGGATCCTGGCGCAGGACGGCGTGGCAGACGCGGTGCGGCGCTCCCGCTACTACGAGAAGCCGACCCGGGAGCGGCGGCGGCGGGCGTTCGAGGCGTGTCGCCGGGTGTACTGCGCCGAGATGGCGCGCAAGATCGCCTTCCTGGCCAGGAGCGCCCGCCAGGACCCGTGGCTGGGCTGTTGAGGGGGTCCGGTCCCAATAAAAACCGTCTCGCTTAAATTATTTTAATTGAATTTGGTTAATGAGGATGTGAGGGGAAATGGGCGTGGGCGATGGGCGGGGCGATGGGTGGGGCTGAGCGCGCGCCACTTTGAGGTCCCGCCTTCCCGGCGGCCCCCGCGCGCCCCCGGCCGCGCACGCGCCGCGCGTGCGTTTCCGCTTCCGCCCCGACGCGCCGTCACCGTCAGGGGCCGCCGGGCCGGGACCGGGAGCGGCGTGAGGGAAAACGGCGCCGGTGAGGGAAACTGGGGGGCCTCGGAGGGCGTGTAGGGAGCGGAGGGAGTGGGCGGGTTGGCGGGAAGGAGGGAGGGCGGGAGGCGGTGGCGGAGGTGGCCCCGGGCCCGGCGCGCCGCGCTGAGGGGGCCGGGCCGGGCCCCGGGCGGAGCTCCACGGCACCGGGGGATGCCGGGCCCTGTGGGAGCGGGGTCGGTGGGAGCTCCGTGTCTCCGGAGCTCCGTCTGTCTGTCCGTGTGAGGCAGAACCCCGGCAGTGCTCGGCCGCGTTCATTGATCCCGGTGCCGGGGTTGTGTCCCCTCCCCACGGCGGCTCCGCTGTCCCGGTGTGACACGGGAACAGCCGGGAAGTGAAGTGAAGCCGCTGCTTTCCCGGTGGAGGCTGACCTAGCTCTAATTACACGAATTTTGTGGTTTATTACGGACGCGCTCAGAGCTGTTGGTGTCTTGGGGCTGTGATTTGTGAGTCCCGCTTGCCCTCAGCCTCTGCAGGCTCAGAACTCGTGAGGGAAACACCGGGATTTGAGTTTGGGCTCTGTTTGAACCTGGCTGTAAGGAAGCTGCCAGGAAAAGCAGAACCTGCAGAGGTTTCCAGGCTTTGGAGGGAGCAGCAGTGACCTCCTGGAACTGCTCATGGACCTGGAATGGGGCCCCAGGACCCCAATTCCAGGAGGGATAACTGACCCCATTCCCAGTAAGGATCCCTGACCCCAGACCCCATTCCCATTCCTAGGATGGATAACTGACCCCATTCCCAATCTCAGAAAAGATCCCTGATCCCAGACCCCGTTCCCAGGAAGGATAATTGACCCCAGACCCCATTCCCAATTCCAGGAAGGATAACTGACCCCAGACCCCATTCCCAGCTCCAGGAAGGATAACTGACCCCATTCCCAGTAAGGATTCCTGACCCCAGACCCATTCCCAGCTCTCCCAGGTGTCCATCCAGCCCCACCTCAGTGCCCAGCTCCAGCTCAGCCCTAAGGAGATTTCCCCAAATCCTATTAGGGCCCAGTTAAAAGCAGTTGCAGCCTCAACCCTGGCTTTGAGGGGATGTGAGTGCCAGAAACCAGCCCAGATTTGGGGCTGCCCCTTGGGGAAGGGGCTCAAGTTGTTTTGTGGGGTCAGTGGGGTCCCACATGTTCCCCTCTCTGTGCTTCTCTCTTTCCCAAACCCCATGGAGGGATTTGGGGGGCTCAGACCTTCCTCCTCATGGGGTTTATCTCATTTTAGCCCACAAAAGCTTTTCCCACCCGTGGAGCTGATCCCCGAGGGAGGAGGTGATTGCAGGAATTTGCACCTTGTTAACAAAGTGACTAAATTACCATTTATCTCCTAAAAAAGGAAAAAAGCCCAAAAGTTTCTTTCTTCAATTAGGTAAAAGGACACTTCATAAGATTTTAGGGACTTCACCTCAAACTTAAGGATAGGAAATTGGACAGGATAAGATTTTAGGGATTTCACTTCAAATTTAAGGATAGGAAATTGGACAGAAGCCAAAAGGTCTCACCTAAGCAATTAATTAGAAAAAGAAAAGAACAAATTACTTTTGTGGGATGTTTTATTATAAACAAGAGCCTCTTCAAGAGCCCCTAGCTCAAGTTTTCTCTCTAAAGAGCTTTGCTATTTTGCCTTTTATTAAAACTTTTCTGTTTCCAACACCACCTACTGATTTTACCCCACCTACAGCAGCAGAGCTATCTCAAGTGTGCCACATTTCTCCAAAACCTCACCTCGCAGAGGTGATTTGGATGAGGTGATGAAGCCCAGGGCCCTGTTTGCTGTTTCTCCTTGCAGCCTGAGCAGAGATGTCTCTGTCCAAGCGGGAGCTGGACGAGCTGAAGCCATGGATCGAGAAAACGGTGAAACGAGTGCTCGGCTTCTCGGAGCCCACCGTGGTCACTGCAGCCCTCAACTGCGTGGGCAAGGGCATGGACAAGAAAAAAGCAGCTGGTATGTCCAGAGCTGGGCTTGGAAAACAGCCCAAAACCTCGCCAGGGTGGAGGGGAAGGGGCACAGGGGGGTTCTCTCAGGTGAGGAGGGGAAAATCTGTCAGGTCGGACTCAAAGCTGGAGGCCTTGGGATGTGTTAAAAATCAAAGTAAAAATTAATTCTTCACTCAATAAACTGGAAATGGTAATGGGAAATAGCCCCAAAACCTCACCAGGTTGGAGGGGCAGTTCTGTCACACTCCGTGAAGTGAGGAGGGGAAAATCCGTCACATTCAGCTGGAGGCCGTGGGATGAATTACCAAATACAACAAGTAAAAATTAATTCCTTATTCAAGGAACTGGAAATGAGCACCCCCAAAACTTGCCAGGGTGGAGGGGCAGGGGTACAGGGCAGTTCTCTTAATGGAAAATAGCCCCAAACTTTGCTAGGATGGAGGGGCAGGGGCACAGGGGGGTTCTCTCGGGTGAGGAGGGAAAAATCTGTCAGGCCGGACTCAAAGCTGGAGGCCTTGGGATGTGTTAAAAATAAAAGTAAAAATTAATTTGTCACTCAATAAACTGGAAATGGTAATGGGAAATAGCCCCAAAACCTCACCAGGGTGGAGGGGCAGAGGCACAGGGTGGTTCTCTCAGGTGAGGAGGGGAAAATCCGTCACATTCAGCTGGAGGCCGTGGGATGAATTACCAAATACAACAAGTAAAAATTAATTCCTTATTCAAGGAACTGGAAATGAGCACCCCCAAAACTTGCCAGGGTGGAGGGGCAGGAGTACAGGGCAGTTCTCTTAATGGAAAATAGCCCCAAACTTTGCTAGGATGGAGGGGAAGGGGCACAGGGGGGTTCTGTCAGGTGAGGAGGGGAAAATCTGTCAGAGCGGACTCAAAGCTGGAGGCCTTGGGATGTGTTAAAAATCAAAGTAAAAATTAATTCTTCATTCAATAAACTGGAAATGGTAATGGGAAATAGCCCCAAAACCTCACCAGGGTGGAGGGGCAGAGGCACAGGGTGGTTCTCTCGGGTAAGGAGGGGAAAATCTGTCAGGGCAGACTCAGGTGGAGGCCTTGGGATGTGTTAAAAAATCCAATGAGTAAAACTTAATTCTTTATTCAAGGAACTGGAAATGATAATTGAACTAGGGTGCTTTTTTTGCCCATTACAGCCCTACTAGACTCAGCTGGAGGCCTTGGGATGTTTTACAAAATACAAGTAAAAATTAATTATTTATCCAAGGAACTGGAAATGGTAATTTAACTAAGGTGCTTTTTTGCCCATTACAGCCCTGCTTTGCTTCTGCCTTAATCCCTTTGTTTAAAGCTCCTGACAACACAATCCACAGATCCCAGAGGCTTCCAGGTCTCCCTGTGTTTGTAGACTTGAACCACACTTAAATTGAATCACACCTGAAGTTTGTAGACTTGAATCACGTTTAAATTTAAGTGGTTTCCATTTCCCAAGGAATCTCTGGGTTCTCCATCCTCTTGCCCACCTCGAGCTCAGAATTCAGCACTGATGGGATTTTCCTCCTTTGCAGACCACCTGAAACCCTTCCTGGATGATTCCACCCTGAGATTTGTAGACAAACTCTTCGAGGCAGTGGAGGAAGGACGGAGCTCCCGGCACTCCAAATCCAACAGCGACCGGAACCGCAAACGGGAGCTAAAGGTGATTATTGATTATTGATTCTTAATTATTGATTGGTTTATTCCTGTGGCTGGGGGGCCTGCAGGCAGCACTGGTGCTCTGGCACACTCTCCTCTTCCAGAGAGGTACAGCTTGGAATGTTCAAGAGAAATGACTCCTCTCCATGGTGAAGTGTGGGAGCCTTTACCTTGTGGTTCTCTTTCCCAAAGCCGAGGTGGAAGCCTGGCTTTGGCTTTCTGTGAGGCTGCTGGAGTGAATCCATGGGCATCCATCTCCCTTCTCAGTGCTCCTTGTGCTTCTGTTTTCATTTGGAGCTGCTCCCAGTGATGTCCCATTGCTCCCTGTGCCCTGACACAGCACTGGGGCTCTGGTGGATGATCTGGGGGGTTTTCATTCCCTTTCTCCACCCAGAATCAGCAATAGGTGGTTTTTGGCAGCTCCTGTCCTAGCACAGGATTGATTCCAGCTGGGATTCCATTGCTCTGCTGTTTCTGCCTTGCCTGGGATGGTGGAAGGTGCATCCAAAGCTGTTTTCACTTCTTTCTTCTCTTGAGGCCTTCTCTCAGCATCCTGCAGAATTCCATTTTGCCATCACTCTGCCAAGTCTGACAGTCTCTCTCTGTGCTGCTCCTGCTCACAGTGATGTTCCTTTCACTCTTCCTGAGGTTTCTATTTCAGAACACTCTGAGTTTCCCCAACATTGCAGTCAGCACTGAACCTCAGTGAGCCAGAGCAGTCCTGTCAGCATCTGCATCTCTTTGGGAGACTCTTTGGGACTCCCCATTTCCCTCCAGGAATTCTTTTCTGAGCTGGTCCCTGGGGCTGTGGGAGTGTGAGGGTTGAGCAGGGCTGGAGATCCGAGTGCTCCTCTGGGCATGGCAGAGGTGGGGACAGTGGCAGTGCCACCACTTGGTGATGGCAGCAGTGTGGGGAGAGCCTGCTGGGGAGAGCAGGTGATGGCAGGAAGGATCTGGTGATGGCAGAGGGAGCTGGTGGTGGCAGAGGGATCTGGTGATGGCAGATGAATCTGGTGATGGCTGCAGGGATCTGGTGATGGCAGAGGGATCTGGTGATGGCAGAGGGATCTGGTGATGGCAGAGGGATCTGGTGATGGCAGAGGGATCTGGTGATGGCAGATGAATCTGGTGATGGCTGCAGGGATCTGTGATGGCAGAGGGATCTGGTGATGGCAGAGGGATCTGGTGATAGGAGCAGAGATCTCTGGCAGAAGGATCTGTGATGGCAGTAGGGTGATGGCAGCAGGGATCTGGTGATGGCAGATGGATCTCTCACTGGCAGAAGGATCTGTGATGGCAGTAGGGTGATGGCAGCAGGGATCTGGTGATGGCAGCAAGGATCTGGTTATGGCAGCAGGGATCTCTGACTGCCAGAGGGATCTGTGATGGCAGATGGATCTCTCACTGGCAGTAGGGATCTGGTGATGGCAGTAGGGATCTGGTGATGGCAGCAGGGATCTCCCACCAGCAAAGTTCCATCTGGTGATGGCAGCAGGAGCAGGGCTGGGGCTGCAGCAGGGGACCTTTCCCCAGTGAAGCCACAGGGCTGTCTGGCCTGAGCACTGCTGGAGTTCCTGGCTGTGCCAGAAGCTGGGCTGGGCAGCAAGAGCAGAAACTGCTCCTTCTTCTCTTGGCTCCTGGCATGGAGGGAGATGTCCCTCCTTCCAAATCCTCGCTCTTCTCTCTGCAATCCCATCTCTTGGCACTCATCCGTTGCACTCTGGGTCTGTCTGGACCCTGCAGGAACACCAAGTGGTCTGTGAGGTGGCAGAACTCTCAGACTGACTGAGGCTGCCCCAGCACAGGGATTCCTCCTGGCTCCTGTTGTCCCCATGGCGTCGGGCAGTGCTGGTTCCCCGGCCCTGCTGCCGCTCCTCGGTTCACTCTGGGGTAGGCCATGGCTTGGGAAGGTCAGGAACTGAACGTAAAGTTTCCACACTTTATACTATGGGCAAGTCCTTTCTCTTGAACTTGTAGGTTTTCCAAGAAGTACCTGTGTGGCTGAGGAAGTGTCCTTGTAGGATATGAACCGTTGTAGTGAAGAAGGGATTGCATCTAACGCTCCCAACCGGTGTGTATATTTTCTTTTCAAATAACACCTTGGCACACACACACACTACATCCAGGTTTCCACACACAAACCAGGCACTGATGATGGAATCCACAGATCCTGGGCTGGGCCTGAGCAGAGCTCTGTGGAAAATGTGCTGTGCCTTTTGTTTGGTGACGTGAGGCTGCTGAAAGCCCATCAGAGGGGCCAGTGCTCCATGTGCTTCTCTGGAGTGTGAGGGAATGCTGCAGGTGTCCCAACACTCCCTGGGAACAGAGCCACATCCTCCTTTTGCTTGGTAGGACAGCACAGATTCTTTCACCAAACCCTCTCAGGTTGGTGGAAGATGTGGAGATGTTTTTATCCCAGTCAGATCAGCTCTGGCCAGGCCATTTCTGTCTTTCCACATGTCCTCAGTGCCAGTCCCCCCTCTGAGCAGCCAGGGGAGCAGTGGTGCTGTTAGGCAGGCTCATCCCTGTGATGTCTCCTCCTCTTGCATGGACTTCATTGGTGTTTCTCTGGTGGGGGAGCAGGGCCCAGGCTGGGCTTGGGCTCAGCCTGCACGTGCCACCCTGGAATTCTGCGTTATGGAGCTGGAGCTGAGACATGCTGCTGGTTTCTCATCTCAAATCCTGCTCTGGGAGGAGAACATTTTGTTCTAACCCAGTTTTCTGCTGTTTCCTTACACTAGGATGTGTTTGGTGATGACTCTGAGGTGTCCAAGGAATCCTCTGGTGTCAAGAAACGGCGCATCCCGCGGTTTGAGGAGGTTGAGGATGAGCCTGAAGTCATTCCAGGCCCCCCATCAGAGAGCCCAGGGATGCTGACTAAGCTCCAGGTCAGTCTTAGCTGGGCTGTGTCCCCTCACAGTGCAGAGCTTATCTCCTAACTTGGATCCCAAACAGAGCGAAGGAAAACTCGCTGTCTGTTTTGTCCCACAGATCAAACAGATGATGGAGGCAGCCACGCGACAGATTGAGGAGAGGAAAAAGCAGCTGAGTTTCATCAGTCCTCCAACCCCACAGGTAACAGGCAAATCCCACACATCCCTGGCCCCTGTTTCAGCTGTGATATGTTTGCCTAAGTCTGCTGGAACAGGCATGGAGCAAAACTTCCTTCTCTTTCAACAGCCCAAAATTTCTTCCTCATCCCAGTCGGAGCGGCTCCCCATCGGCAACACCATCCAGCCCTCTCAGGCAGCCACGTTCATGAACGATGCCATTGAGAAAGCCAGGAAAGCTGCAGAGCTGCAGGCCAGGATCCAGGCTCAGCTGGCACTGAAACCAGGGCTCATTGGCAATGCCAACATGGTGGGACTGGCCAACCTGCACGCCATGGGCATCGCGCCGCCGTGAGTACCGGGGGGGAGCCCAAAGGCTTCTCTGGGGAATTTACAGGCAACCCCAACAAGGGGAGAGATCAGTCAATCTGATGTTCTTAAAAGGCTAATTTATTATTATATTATGTTATATTTATTATATTTATTATTTATATTATATTTATTATTTATATCACATTATATCACGTATCACATTACATTACATTGCATTACATTACATTGCATTACATTACATTGCATTACATTACATTGCATTACATTACATTGCATTACATTACATTGCATTACATTACATTGCATTACATTACGTTATATTATATTAATGCTATACTAAAGAATAGAGAAAGGATACAGACCAAAGGCTAAAACTCATGACTGTCTCTTCATTGGTCATTAAGTAAAAACAATTCACATTTAAACCAATCATACAAACTCCAGAGCACATTCCAAAGCAGCAAAACACAAGAGAAGCAATCAGATAATTATTGTTTTCCTTTTTCTCTGAAGCTTCTCAGCTTCCCAGGAGAAGAAATCCTGGCAAAGGGATTTTTCAGAAAATAGGACAGGGATTTTTCAGAAAATCTGATAGTGACACTTCTCCAGTGCTGCTGGTTCCCCAGCAATGGCTTTAACTGCTGCTGAAGGAACAAATTTTATATAAAATTTATATAAAAGAAGTGAAATGGAGGTTCCTCCTCCTTGGCAGAGATTGGAGTCTTTTCTCCAAGGTTGGAGTCTCTTCTGGCACTACAGATGAGCTGTAAAAATATAGAAACAATTGAAATAAGCTCCAATTTCCTTTGATTTAGTGCTGTATTCACATTTGAATAGAACATATCTTATCCTGCCCCTCAGGAAAGTGGAGCTGAAGGATCAGACCAAGCCAACCCCTCTGATCCTGGATGAGCAGGGCCGGACAGTGGATGCCAGCGGGAAGGAGATCGAGCTCACCCACCGCATGCCCACCCTGAAAGCCAACATCAGAGCAGTGAAGAGAGAGCAGTTCAAGCAGCAGCTGAAGGAAAAGCCCTCAGAGGATATGGAATCAAACACATACTTTGACCCCCGGGTCTCCATAACCCCGGCCCAGCGGCAGAAACGCACCTTTAAGTTCCATGAAAAAGGCAAATTTGAGAAAATTGCCCAAAGGTTGAGAACAAAGGTATCAGAGGTCTTGGGTAGGAGGGGATTCTCCTCTCCTGGGCTGGCTTTGATTCTGAAGTTTTCCAGTCAAATTACCTGAAACTTTTTCTTAAAAACCCTGGTTTTGTTGGGATGGTATGTGCCCAAGTCAGCACCTGTTGAAGGGCAAAATCTCCATTTTTTGACAAAACATTGTAAAGTTCTCAAGAAAACAAATCTCATTCTGGTTGAGTGATCAATCAGAAGTGGAGATTTAAAGGAATTTTGTTAAAATGCTCCAAGTTCTTGGGGAGAGAAAAAGTCGAGGGATGCAGTCCCTAGAGGGAGATGTTCCTTTGGGAATGTTCCATGGTCCTGAAAGGCTCAGGAACAAGAGCAGAGTTGTGGCAGGCTTGAGAGCTTCCCCTCTCCATCATGTGCTGTGTGGTTTCTCTCTGCTTCAGATTGTTTGAGAATCCTGATAAATCAGCAGATGATTTGTGTTCAGCTCTTCACAGAGCTTCTGCTGGTTTGGAATGACCTTTCTGTTCCATTTTCCTCCTCAGGCTCAGCTAGAAAAGCTGCAGGCAGAGATCTCCCAGGCTGCCAGGAAAACTGGGATTCACACTTCCACCAAATTAGCTCTGATCACCCCAAAGAAGGAGCTGAAGGAGGGGGAGATCCCAGAGATTGAGTGGTGGGACTCCTACATCATCCCCAATGGCCTGGATCTGTGAGTATTTCCAGGTGTTGATGGTTCTGCCACAGCAGGAATTTGGGACCTGCACAGTGGGTGTGGGAAACACGTGGAAAATCAGGCCAGATGTTTGTGCTTGAGCATCAAATTCCACCTCTCATCTTGGAGAGATGGGTTTGCTCCCAAAGTTTCTCTGGGGGGCTGTGGTAGGCAGCTGCTGTGGAGTTGCAGGGATGTTTTAGCCCAAAGTTGAGGAAGTTTGGTTTTATTTACATTCTGCACAAGTTTTGTTCACGATGGATGTGGAGCTCTGCTTCTGAACCCCAAAATGTGGGGACACACCTGTACATTAACACCACCGTGGGTCTCCTTCAGCCCATCGAGCTCTGGGTTGGGATTTGTGCAGGAATTCATGCTGGCAATTCTTCCATGATGCCCAACTCTCTCCTTTCTAGAAAAGGTGGCACGACCTCAAAGAAGGACGAATACTTTGGGATCACCAACCTGGTGGAGCACCCAGCCCAGCTCAACCCTCCAGGTATGGCCCTGGCTTTGGGCACATCCAGCAGCCCCATCCCCTCTGTGTGGCACTGCCAGTGTCCCCCTGGATCCTCCAGGGCACATTGCTGATGCTCTCATTTCCCTCCAGTGGACAGTGACACGCCAGTGACCCTGGGCGTGTATTTAACAAAGAAAGAGCAGAAGAAATTACGGCGCCAGACACGGCGAGAAGCCCAGAAGGAGCTGCAGGAGAAGGTCAGGCTGGGCCTGATGCCACCACCAGAGCCCAAAGGTGAGTGACAGCCAGGCCCTGGGCAGGCTTTGGGATTGCAGGGATCTGAAATCCACACAGACACTGGGTTTGTGTTTGTGCAATTGTTCTGGTGGGGAAGAGCTGTCCAGTGGGAGCTTCTCTCCAAGAGGAGCCCTCCCAGCACCTCTTCCATTGCCTTGCAGTGAGGATTTCCAACCTGATGCGGGTGCTGGGCACAGAAGCTGTGCAGGACCCAACAAAGGTGGAAGCTCACGTCCGAGCACAGATGGCCAAGAGACAGAAGTAGGTGGCACCTTGTACTGTGACATTTTGGGACACTTTTGGGTAGATTGAGTGCTGCTGTTTTGTTTAGGATCAGTCTTTTCAGTGCTGTTTGTTTCCAGGGCTCACGAGGAGGCAAACGCAGCGAGGAAGCTCACGGCAGAGCAGCGGAAAGCCAAGAAGGTGAAAAAGCTCAAGGAAGATGTTTCCCAGGGGGTTCACATAGCTGTGTACAGGTGAGTGAGCTCAGAGACAGCTCACAGGTGGGCACAGGGACCTCTCAGTTCTGGTGTTTCACAAATATTTGATTTTTTTCATCTTTTCTTTAGGGTTCGAAACTTGAGCAATCCAGCAAAAAAATTCAAAATCGAGGCGAATGCTGGGCAGCTGTACCTCACAGGAGTGGTGGTTCTGCACAAAGATGTCAATGTGGTGGTGGTAGAAGGAGGTGAGAACTTGGGTCACCACAGAGCGTTGTGGGGCTTGCCTCCAGCAGGAATTGCTGTGGAAATTGGTGATGGGGTTAGGGAAGGACAAGGAAGTGAGGATGCAATTAGAAACTCCCTTAATTACATTGTTAATGATGCAGAGCTCAGTAATCCAGTCAGAAAACCCAGATCATTCCATGAGGAAGGGAACCATTGCTAGCTGCAGATTAGGAGATTTTCTGAAAATGTTGAATCTTGATTCTTCCACAGGCCCTAAAGCACAGAAGAAATTCAAACGTCTTATGCTGCATCGAATAAAGTGGGACGAGCAGACGTCAAACACAAAGGGAGAGGGTGAGAGATGCTGTGCTGCTGGGAGAGGGGGGAGTCCTGCTCCACCTCAGGGGCTAAATGAGCTTTATTGTGGGGTTTTTGCAGATGATGATGAGTCTGACGAGGAGTCCGTTAAGAAAACAAACAAATGCTCTCTGGTTTGGGAGGTGAGTTGTTTAAGAAAACAAAGGTGAGGTGCTGAGGTGGGATCCAACTTTCCATCCCATTCCTTGAGCTGTAACCTAAATAAAACCACATATTGCTGCGTTCCCCACATCCCCTGGAGCCGGGTGGGAATTGAGGTGACACCTCACCCCTTATCTCCCTCCAGGGCACGGCGAAGGATCGCAGCTTCGGCGAGATGAAGTTCAAGCAGTGCCCCACGGAGAACATGGCGCGGGAGCACTTCAAGAAGCACAGCGCCGAGCACTACTGGGACCTGGCGCTCAGCGAGTCCGTGCTCGAGTCCACGGACTGAGCCTGCCATGGCTGCTCCTGCCCCACAGCCCCTGAGCCACACAGCTCCCATCGCTCTCCTCAGCACCCCTATTAAAGACATATTTTTTAAAACAAATCGCCGTAGCGTTGTTTTGGGTCAAGGGGGAAGAGGATGTTGATGCCGCTGTGTTTGACTTTACGAGGGGGCAGGAGCTGCTTCCCCTCTTCCCCAAGCTGTGCTGAGGGAGGTCTGGCCATGTTCAGGTTGGACATGAGGGAATTTCTTCGAATCCCCATTCCTGGTTCTGTCCAAAGAACGACTGGATGTGGTTCACACAGTTTCTCTGTGCCAATCGGTCACGGGTTGGGCTCAGAAGTGTTTTCCCAGCTCAGTGATTCGGGGATTTACGGCACAAACGCCGTTTTTATGCTCGCGCGCTCTCCGCCCCCTCACGGCCAGGAAGGGGGGGGCAAACGGCTCTGTGGGGGGGCGCCGCCATCTTGCCGGGCGGGGCGGGCGCGCGCGCGCAGGCGCGGCGCTGCGGGGGGCGGGGCGTGCGCGTGCGCGTCCCGCCGGTGTGCGGGAGTCACAAAATGGCGGCGGGGGGGCGGGCGGCGCGCGCGGGGGGGGCCGGGCCGTGACCGCCTCCGGTACCGGCACCGCCTCGGCTACCGGCACCGCCTACCGGCACCGCCCGGCCGCTACCCGGGGGTCCCACCCGCGATCCCTCCGGGCCGCCACCGCCTCTTGCACCCGCCGGGGCCCAGCCTTTCCCCCCACCCCAGGCCGGGACCGCCGAGCACCGCCCGAGCACCCCCCGGGCCCGCTCGATCCCCCGGGGCCCCCCCTCCCTACACCCCGTGAGGCGCCGCCCCGCCGCCCCCCGCGCGGCCCGGCCGCGAGCAGCGCGGGAAGATGGCGGCGGGCGGCGGAGGCGGCGGCCGGGCCTCCTCGTCCTCCTCCTCCTCCTCGGCCGCCGCCGCCTCGTCCGCGGCCGGCGCGCTGGAGGCCTCGCTCGATAGGAAGCTGCAGGCGGTGACCAACACCATGGAGTCCATCCAGGGCCTCTCCTCGTGGTGCCTGGAGAACAAGCGGCACCACAGCACCATCGTGTACCACTGGATGAAGTGGCTGCGCCGCTGTGAGTGCGGGGCCGGGGGGCGGCCGGGGCGGAACGGGGCCCCGCCATCGGCGGCCAGCCCGCACCGGGCACTCGGGGACCGGCAACGGGGCAGGGTTGGGCTCGTCGTTGGGTTGGAAAGGTTTAAAGCCCGTCCAGTGCCATGGGCAGGGGCACCTTCGCTAGCCCGGTTGTTCCAAGCCTGGCCTTGGACCCTTGCAGGGATGGGGCAGGCTCGGCTGTTCTGTGCTACCTGTGCCAAGGCCTCGGCAGCCTCACAGGGAAAAATTCCTTTCTGACACCCTTCTAAATCTGTCCCTCTTACTTGAAAACGTTCCGTCTTGTCGCGTGTGCATCACCGTGTCATCCTTGGAGGAACACAACATGCTGGTGTGCACCTCAGTGGTGGCACCTTTGTGCTCCTGAATCCACGATCCCCTAAAGCAGCACTCTGGGGGCTCAAGGAGCTGTTTGTGTGCCTGGAGCAGCCCGGGGTGGGCATGGACAGTGTGGGTGCAGTTCTGGGGTTTGCAGTGCCCATCAGGATGTGGCCCTGGCCTGGAGGGAGAAGGTTGCTGTTGGCAAGAGGCTCAGCCACAGCAGCGTTATCTCCACTGCCGTGGGAAAGGTTGGACTCTTCTTGTGGGAGTTCAAGGAAGCTTTGCTTGGCAGGAACATGGAGATAACATTCCCATCCCAAAGTGTCTGTCTGTTGTGTGCTGAACCTTTTGGAAAATTTGGGAGAGTTGGGGTTCCCTCTCAAGGCACTAGTGCAGAATGCAGGAGATCCTCTTTCCCCAGCGTTTGATCTGTTTTGTCTGTACTCTGTGAAATCAGGAGAGGAAGGTGAGAGCTTTGGAGGAGGTGCCCTGGGTCCTCCAGCCTTGCTGTCACTGCCACCTCTCCTGGAAATCCTCCTCCCTTGGGCACCCTTTGGCACTGTGGCATCATCCTTGGGGCACCAAGTGCATGTCCCCTGAGGAAAATCCAGCCCATCTCTCCTTGGGATGTGCCAGCTCCTCTGGATGTGGCTTTCTCACAGTTGTCCTGACTCTTCTGAGGCCCTCAGTGCTCCTCCATCCCTCCTTCCCCCTTCATCAAAAGCCCCTGAACTGTTCCTACCTGCAGATCCTCCATGCTCTGAGCCCTTGGCCCCTGCCTGGAATTCTTGTTGGATTTTATGGAATTCTTTCAAGGTTTCCCTTCACACCCCTCCTTTTATGCAGGTCCCTCCTTCACCATCTTACCCTGCTCACCCAATCCCTGACAGCAGCTGTGATGCTGCCATGCCCTGACCCCTGATTGTTTGGTTATTCCCTGCTTCCACAGGGATTTTTCCCTGTTTTTCCCTTCATCCTCTGCCCCAAGGACCTCACAGTTCTCACTGTGGGAAGTCCCTGTCCCAGCCACAGCAAGCACAGGTGGTTCTGGGTTCATTTCTGAGCATTTAAAGCTTTTATCAACACATCAGATCCTCCTGGTGGGGGGTTCTGGGGCACAGAATTGTGTAATTTCAGGAAAACCAGGGGTGCTGCTGTTTGCCATGTTGCTGTTGCTTTGGCATCTTGCTTCTGAGCCGTGCTGGTCCCAGGCAGAGCTTCCCAAAGGAATGTTCCTGCTAGGACATCCTCCTGAATCTTCACCTTTGGGAAATTCCTGGTGGGAATCCGAGTGTCCCTGCAGGAGGGTTTGCACAGAGGGTTTAAGTGTGAGTTAAACACATCCATAGGCTCTGAAATGCCATTTTTGTTGGTGCCATTGTGCCTGCTTTGGAGCGGGCTCAGCTCTGCAGTTTCCTCTTTGCCCACATTTCCTCATGATTTAAGCTGAGAGGAGCTGTTCACTCACTGGGTACATCCCATTGCACCCAGAAACACTTGCTTTTCTCTGTGCATCCTGTCCTCAGCCTTCCTCTGGACCCAGCATTCCTCCTGTATGATGTGGGGGTATTTTGGTTTATAACTTGTGCCTCTAACTTGGCTCTGTATGGTCAGCATCAGGCTGGAGCCCTGCTCCAGATTTCCCTCTGCTGTGTAGATACTGGATCACTTAAATCAAAGGTTTAGAATTCTTTAAATCAAAGGTTTAGAATTCTTTAAATCAAAGTTTTGTAATTCTTTGTATCAAAGATTTAGAATTATTTGAAATCTATTTTATGTTATTAAGATGTGGAATCACTGCTGTCTGCTGGTGAAACATCTCTGGGATGGAGGGTGAGCAGCAGGAGAATTGCTGGGTTTAACTAAATCACAGCAGCCCCGTTCCAGTGGGATGATGATGTGAGAGATTATTGAGGCTGGCATTTTGGGGAGAGCTGGCTGCAGATTGTTTTGGAGCAGCAGGCAGAGTGCAGCCCTGCTCCAGCTGAATTCCCAGCCCTCAGGGCAGAGCAGAGCACTGTGTGCTCCAGAAAACCCATCTCAGCCTGTCCTGTCAGCATGTTCAGGGCACAGGTTGTGAGCAACAGGTTCTGCTCATAAATCCTTGGCTTGCTGAGTCTGTGCTGGAAAAGCAAAAGCTCCTCCTGGGATGTGGGAGCTGGGGCTCCATGAGGTGGCAGTGACAAAAGGAGCAGGATCAGGGATAAAAGCTCCTCCTGGGATGTGGAACTGGGGCTCTGTGAGGTGGCAGTGGCCAGAAGAGAAAGATCAGGGATAAAATCTTCTCCTGGGATATGAGAACATGAGGTGGCCATGGCCAGAGGAGAAGGATCAGGGATAAAAGCTCCTCCTGGGATGGGGAGCTGGGGCTCCATGAGGTGGCAGTGGCCACGGGAGAGGGGTCAGGGATAAAAGTTCCTAAATTCCTAAACAGGGATTCCATGAGGTGGCCATGGCCAGAAGAGCAGGATCAGGGATAAAAGCTCGTGAACTGGAGTTCTGTGAGGTGGCCATGGCCACAGGAGCAGGATCAGGGATAAAATCTCCTCATGGGATGTGCAACTGGGGCTCCATGAGGTAGCCATGGCCAGAGGAGCAGTATCAGGGATAAAAGCTCTTCCTTGGATGTGAGAACTGTGATTCCATAAGGTGGCCATGGCCACAGGAGCAGGATCAGAGATAAAATCTCCTCGTGGGATGTGGAACTGGGGCTCTGTGAGGTTGCCATGGCCAGAGGAGCAGTATCAGGGATAAAAGCTCTTCCTTGGATGTGAGAACTGTGATTCCATAAGGTGGCCATGGCCACAGGACCAGGATCAGGGACAAAAACTCCTCCTGGCATGTGGGAGCTGGGGCTCCGTGAGGATGCCATGGCCAGAGGAGAAGGGTCAGGGACAAAAGCTCCTGAACTGGAGCTCTGTGAGGTGAAAGTGGCCAGAAGAGCAGGATCAGGGACAAAAGCTCTGTGAAGTGGCCATGGCCAGAGGAGCAGGGTCAGGGACAAAAGCTCCTCCTGGGATGAGGGAGCTGGGGCTGCATGAGGTGGCAGTGACCAAAGGAGCAGAGTCAGGGATAAAAGCTCCTGAGCTGGGGCTCTGTGACGTGGCCGTGGCCAGAGGAGAGGGTTCAGGGATAAAAGCTCTTCCTTGGCTGTGAGAACTGGGCCTCCATGAGGTGGCCATGGCCAGAGGAAGGGGTCAGCAATAAAAGCTCCTGAACTGGAGCTCTGTGAGGTGGCAGTGGCCAGAGGAGCAGGACCAGGGATAAAATCTCCTCCTGGCATGTGGAACTGGGGCTCCATGTGGGATTGGGGGTGAGCAGCTGCTGGCAGTGACTCTCAGTCCTTTGCTGTGTGTCCTGGGGCAGGGACAGGGCTTTAGGAGCAGGGACTGGGCTTTAGGAGCAGGGACAGGGCTTGAGGAGCAGGAACAGGGCTTTAGGAGCAGGACAGGGCTTTAGGAACAAGGACAGGGCTTTAGGAGCAGGGACAGGGCTTTAGGAGCAGGAACGGGGCTTTAGGAGCAGGAACAGGGCTTTAGGAGCAGGGACAGGGCTTTAGGAGCAGGAATGGGGCTTTAGGAGCAGGGACAGGGCTTGAGGAACAAGGACAGGGCTTTAGGAGCAGGGACAGGGCTTGAAGAGCAGGGACAGGGCTTTAGGAACAGGACAGGGATTTAGGAGCAGGGACAGGGCTTTAGGAGCAGGACAGGGCTTGAGGAGCAGGACAGGGCTTGAGGAGCAGGACAGGGCTTTAGGAGCAGGGACAGGGCTTTAGGAGCAAGGACAGGGCTTGAGGAGCAGGGATGGGGCTTTAGGAGCAGGGATGGGGCTTTAGGAGCAGGGACAGGGATTTAGGAGCAGGACAGGGCTTTAGGAGCACAGACAGGGCTTGAGGAGCAGGGACAGGGCTTGAGGAGCACAGACAGGGCTTTAGGAGCAGGGACAGGGATTTAGGATCAGGAACAGGGCTTGAGGATCAGGAACAGGGCTTGAGGAGCAGGGACAGGGATTTAGGAGCAGGAACAGGGCTTGAGGAGCAGGAATGGGGCTTTAGGAGCAGGAACAGGGATTTAGGAGCAGGAACAGGGCTTGAGGAGCAGGAATGGGGCTTTAGGAGCAGGGAGAGGGCTTTAGGAGCAGGGACAGGGATTTAGGAGCAGGGACAGGGATTTAGGAGCAGGGACAGGGATTTAGGATCAGGAACAGGGCTTGAGGAGCAGGGACTGGGCTTTAGGAGCACAGACAGGGATTTAGGAGCAGGGACAGGGCTTCAGGAGCGGGGCCTGTCCCTGTGCCCTCCCTCAGCCCAGTCTGCAGTGATGCTGGAGGGCTCAGTGCCAGGAGAGCCCAGTGCTGCTGGCAGGGGCTCAGGGAGGCTTAAGGACACCAACCTGTGACTGGAGAACCCATCTGAGCTAAGCCCTTTGTGTCCTCAGCTCTGCTCCCCTCACAGGAGGATCTTCTGTGCAGGATCTTCCTTTTGGACTTTGTTCACTTGGGAACTCACCCTCGTGCTGGGAGGGCGTTCCAGCGCCAGGAATGGTTCTGCTGGGAGCTTTTCCAGGTTGTGAGTGAGGGGTGAGCTCCTCCCCAAGGGCTCTGGAGCAGGGAGGATGCTGAGCTTCCTCAGAGGAATCCTGGAGAGCTGCAAGGTGCAGCCAGGCTGTGGGAAATGGCTCCACCCAGGCAGGGACAGCTGGAAAATGAAGCAGGATAAGAGGATTGAGGGATCTGTAGATAAAAGGTGATTCTGGTGGCAGGTGAGAGGTGACAGCACACCTCTTGGCACTGTTCCTCTGGTTTAATCCTTGCCTGTGTCCTTTGGTGAAGTGAAGGAGCTCATTACCATCATTTGCATGTGAATGAGTTTACTAAGTTTACCCACCCACCCCTGAAGGAAGGGATTTGATGAAGTAACTCAGTTTGAACATCAGGAGGGTCAGAGGAGCAAGCACAGCTGGAGGAGGCTGAAAATCATGTGTAAATTAAAGATGTCCTGTGTAGTCCTCAAGGTTTGCTTGCTGGAATTTGGAAACTCTGAAACTTTCCCCAGAGCAGTGCTGAACTTTTGGGATCAAGGTGTGCCTGTTGTGGTGCTTGTGTCTGATGCTGATCTCAATTTTCTTTTGTCCTCAGCTGCTTTTCCTCACCGGCTGAACCTTTTTTACTTGGCCAATGATGTCATACAGAACTGCAAGAGGAAAAATGCCATTGTTTTTAGGGACACCTTTGCAGAGGTGCTTCCTGAGGCTGCTTCGTTAGTGAAGTGAGTAATGAATGAACTAACAGGCTGTTGGGAGGCTGAGTGTCTCAGAAAGGGGGAATTTTTCTTCTGAAAATTCTAGAAACATCAGCAGAACTTCAAGGATTCTGTTGGAACAGCCATATGTGGGCATGAACTGAGTTTTAATTTGCAGAGGGGGCTGGTTTGGATCAAATTGTCCTGTGGGGTGAGGAAAACCTCACACCAGTGTCCTGCAATCAGGGAGTAAAAAACTCTTGTCTTGCAGGGACCCATCAGTTTCCAAATCCATCGAAAGAATCTTCAAAATCTGGGAGGACAGAAACGTGTACCCTGAGGAAACCATTCTGGCCCTGAAAGAAGCACTGAGTAAGTTACTCACCCTTTGCATTTCTCACCTTGCAAACTGCCACGTGAGCTCACTGAAGCTGTAGAAATAGTTTGGGGTCACTGAGGGGGAGTGAGGGGCATTTGCACCTGGCACAGGCTGTGACACAACCAAGTGTGGGACGTGAGCAGCGCTGGATTCTCCTGCTTTACCTCTTTTGTACCTTCCTTAAGGCAGCTGGGAATTCTTTCACATGAGCTGAGAGCAAACAGAACGTGAGGCTGAAATGATGCTGCACATCCTGACCAGGGTGCTCTGGCTCTACCTCCTTGTGCTGTTCATTCATAGCCTGGTGGTTGTGGGGTAGGAGAGGCAGGAACAAAGCTGGAGGGTGAAGAATCCTCAATCCTTAGAGGAGGAACACGTGGAATTGGTTAAAACCAGGAGTTAGCAGTGGAAATCTGTCCAGGGTTTGGCTTTACCCCATCATGAAGGGCTGCAGGTGCTCAGGGGGCCCTCAGGTGTGGTGTGAGGGTCGGTGGCCATCCCAGCAGGAGCAGTGTGGTGTCTGGGGTCGGGCTGTGGCACGAGGACAGGCTGGAGCTGGGTGTTGCATGCTGAGAAGTGACCTTTGTGCTTTTTGCTCTGAAATGGCTCATTTCTGGGACTTGAAAACAGCTCTGTGAGGTTCCAGGTAAATCAGGTATTGTGGCTGCTTTCCCAATGAGCAGCACTTGTCTGTTTGATGCTGATTCCATTACAGCCTTCCTAAAGAGTTTCATTTTTAGATTTCTGTGTGTTTTCCCTTTTTACTGTGATTTTTTTTTGAACTGCCTTAGTGTAAGGGCAAACAGAAACTTGATTTAAAAATGGCAGACCACCCCCAGGTTGCTGCATTCCTGAGTAAACTGAGGTTCTCTTGGGCATCCAGCAGCTCCTCTAAGGAAGTTGGTCGAGGTATTTTAAAACAAATTTCTGTTCACTCTTTCACCGTGCAACTGTATGGCACCAAAACCCAAGATTTTGACAGGAATCCCATAATGCCAGACTGCCAAAAATGAAATGTTTTTCCAGGTACCACTTTCAAAACTCAGAAGCAGCTGAAAGAGTCTCTGAACAAACCGAATAAGCCGTGGAAGAAATCACAAAGTAAGGAACCACTGTGAACTCTGTGCACTAATGCAGAAATTGGCTGCTCAAGGAGCAGAAGGGCTGAGCCCAGTGTGGGCTGAGCCAGCTGAGCCTGCAGGCTCACAAGGGCCCCAAGATGTGCACACCAAGGAGGTGTTGGTAGAAAAAAGACTTTGGAAAGAAAAGAAATGAGGCAGAAATAAGATTTAAAGTGCAGAGGTGTTGGACAGGAGAGGAAGGAGCTGGTGGAACCTCTTGGAAACTGCTCTTAGACTGGTCAGAGATGGAGAGAAAACAGAGAGGAGGAGGAGGAGGAGGAGATGGACATTCCCTTCATGCTCAGGAACTGCCCCAGCAGGCTGGGCTGGGAGGAGGAACCTGGAGCAGTGCAGGGACAGGATGTGACACTGCAAAGCCCAGAGCAGCAGGAGAGAATTTATTGTAAACAGAGTGATTGAATGATCTCACATTGCACCAACACCCTGAGTGGTCCCCACAGAGGTGGTGACGTGTCAGGTGTGACATGTGGGACACCAGGTATGGCCATGGGACACCAGGTGTGACATGTGGGACATCAGGTATGGCCATGGGACACCAGGTGTGACATGTGGGACATCAGGTATGGCCATGGGACACCAGGTATGGCCATGGGACACCAGGTGTGACATGTGGGACATCAGGTATGGCCATGGGACATCAGGTGTGATGTGTGGGACACCAGGTATGGCCATGGGACACCAGGTGTGACATGTGGGACACCAGGTATGGCCATGGGACACCAGGTGTGACATGTGGGACACCAGGTGTGGCCATGGGACACCAGGTATGGCCATGGGACACCAGGTATGGCCATGGGACACCAGGTGTGATGTGTGGGACACCAGGTGTGACATGTGGGACACCAGGTATGGCCATGGGACACCAGGTGTGACATGTGGGACACCAGGTATGGCCATGGGACACCAGGTGTGATGTGTGGGACATCAGATGTAACAGCAGAAGATGAAAAGAGTTGGGAGTGTTTATTCCTGGGTTTAACAAACCAGAAGCTGCTTTCCCAGCCAGAACTGGGCTGTGTCCAGCGTGGACGGAGGGTTTAGTGCTTTGCTTCTCATCAGCTCATTTCTTCTTTCCTGTTTCTCCTGTTTTGTCCACAACCTGATGGATTCAGTCTCTTGCCAGCAGGATTCATCCCCCCAGCCCTGTAACCAGGTGTGAGAGTTGTCAAAGCTCTGGGCATGGTCAGACCTAGGGGAGCTCTGCCCACAGCAAACCTGGGCTCCGTGGCAGCTCCAGGTCTGGCACTTGGGGAATGACATTCCCTTCCTTCAGAGAGCTGTGACTCCTTGGATAAAGCTGTTAGATTGATTGACCTTGCAGGGCCTCGTTTTCCTGAGGAAAAGGTGTGCCCAGGAAACGTTCAGAGCGTGTTAAACAGCAGCAGTGTCACTTGTTGAGCTCAGTCCCAACCCAGCTGTGCCTGTCCGTGTCCCCATGAGCTGCCTGGAGCACTGGGGGACACCTGCATGGAGGGGAGGATGTGATGGGTAACACATGGAATTATCTCCAAATATCTTTTATTAGGCTGCCTTTTGTGACTGACTTTCCACGGGGAGGCAGTTCCTTCATTTCTTCACAATTTCTCTTTTTTCCCCACAGCCTCCACCAACCCCAAAGCTGCTCTGAAGTCCAAGATTGTTGCTGAATTCCGAGTAAGTCTGTGAGTGGAAGTGACCCATGGCACTGACCCCCACCTTGGGGTTTGCATGTGGGGTGAGCCCAGGCCCAAGAATCACCTGGAACAGTGGGGCTGACACGGGGAGGGCCTGGGCAAGCTCAGAAGATCCTTGTGAAGAGGAGTTTGAGGAGTTGGTGGCAAGAAATTGGTCTAAATTCAGTCCCCTGACAGGGAGGGACATGTTGTGAAATGCACAGGCACCTGTAGGGTGAAATGGGGAGTAAATAACCAGGAGATTTGTGGAATTGCAGCTCCTGCTCAGCCCAGGTTTGCTCATTGTGAAATTTGAGGTTAAAAATCCCAGGCTCCACATGGATCCTGGGTTAGCTCTTGCTTGGAAGCAGTCTGGAGCCAGAGCAGAGGCAGGGCTTGTGTTCCCTGGAATGTGATGAGGAGGCTTTTCCTGTTTGCTTTTTTCCAGCCCCAGTCCCTCATTGATGAGCTGCTGCTGTACAAACGCTCAGAGGATCAGATAGAGCTCAAGGAGAAGCAGCTTTCCACTATGAGGGTGGATGTCTGCAGCACTGAGACACTCAAGTGCTTGAAAGGTAAAGCCCTGAGGGCACTGAAGGTGTTGGGGGAGCTCCTCAGTTCTGTCAAGATGGGAAATGCCAGAATTTATGTGTGGAAACTGCCAGAATTTCAGAGTGAGGTTAAGAACCAGCAATCAGGAGCCAAAAATCTTGGCTAGGTGGAATTTCTGTGGAAATTCTCTGGTGCAGAACTCAGACCAACTGTGTGAAAACCAAAACTCTGCCAGCAACCAGGCCCTGGTCACCCCTTGCAGATGCCAGTGGATGATCTGGGATTGTGCAGCTCCACTGTCCCAATATCCCAGGTGCTGCCATTGAGGCCACACTTCTGTGCTTTGCCTCATTTCCATGGTGTTCATCTCCCTGCAGATAAAACAGGAGGGAAGAAGTTCTCCAAGGAGTTTGAAGAAGCAAGTTCAAAGCTGGAGGAGTTTGTCAATGGTTTGGACAAGCAAGTGAAGAACGGCCCCTCGCTCACCGAGGCGCTGGAGAACGCTGGAATATTCTACGAGGCACAGTACAAAGAAGTCAAGGTGGTGGCAAATGTAAGTGTGACTTTTCTGGAAAAGGCCTCATCTCTCTATTTAAAAATTTGTGGGGTTGGTGTAAGGGTGGTTTCCAAAGAGAGCAGAGTGGAGATTTTGGGTAAGACAAGGATAAGCTCTCAAAATGCAGCAGCTGGAAACTCAGTTTGTGTTGCTGGAATGTTGGATACACTCTAGATTCTTAAACAGGGCAAAATTACAGTTAGTGTGACAAATCCTGAATTCTAGAAACTTGGGATTTATGTGAGAACTAGACAAGCAAATAAAGGACAGTAGTAAAGTGTTATAAAAACAACCAGCACCCTCCAGAACCTGCCAAAAGCCCCAAATGGGCTGAACACATTTGTTAAAATATGGGGAGGTTATGAAAATAACCTGCCAAAAGCCCCAAATGGGCTGAACACATTTGTTAAAATATGGGGAGGTTATAAAAATTGTTTTAAGTCAGTGGAAGAAGGTTTTATCCTCCCCACTTTTTGTGGTTGTTGCCCTGTGAGAAGCTGAGTTCTTACCATTGCAGGGTTCAGGGATTTGGGATTGGTTTTCTCAGGCTTTGTGTTGCTTCCTTAAGGAAGTGACTGAGGCGTGAAAGATCCCCAGTCCAGTGCCCTTCCTTCCTTAGGCCTATAAAACATTTGCTAACCGAGTGAGCAACCTGAAGAAGAAGCTGGACCAGCTGAAAGCAACCCTCCCTGATCCCGAGGAGTCTCCTGTCCCTTCTCCCAGCATGGATGCTCCATCTCCCACGGGCTCCGAGTCCCCTTTCCAGGGCATGGGGGAGGAGAGCAGCACCCGCTCTCCCGCAGGACGCAAGGTGGTTTCTCCAGAGCCTGCCACAGATAATCGGGATGTGGAGGACATGGAGCTCTCTGATGTGGAGGATGATACGTCTAAAATCATTGGTATGTGATTGTGGTGTGGGGATGAAAAAGGAAACCAGGATTTTCCAGCTTCATTTGGGATGTGGAGGAGGCACAAAGCCTGGGCTGGGGCTGTAGGGTTTGAATCTCCCAGTTCCACTGTGATCATTTCCATCTCCCAAAGCACTTATCAGAGATGGTTTTACATCTGTGGGAATCAGAGTTGATGTTCCCTGAGTCTTTTTAGGGGGACTGAGTGACCTTTCTGCTTTTGTTTCCCCCTCTGTGCTGCAGTGGAGGAGAGGAAGGACAAACAGGCAGCTCCAGCCCCGGCCCCTGCCAAGGCTGAGAGCGTCCCCAAAGCGGTGCCATCGGCTGCTGCGGCCGCCACGGCCTCGGGGACAGCGGCCACGCCGGCCCCAGCCCCTCCAACACCCCCAGCTCCAAAGGTGGTGAGCACAGCTGCCATCCCTCTGGCACCAGCACTTGCCTTACCCAACCTGGCCAACGTGGACCTGGCCAAGATCAGCTCCATCCTGAGCAGTTTGACGTCGGTGATGAAGAGCACAGGTGAGTGCTGAGCTGGGCTGTGGGCACTAACGGAGCTGGGTGATGATTTAAACCTTTAATTATCTCAAAATAAACATGAGGGAGTTACTGCTCTCAGAGGTCTGGCTGTGCCTATGGGGAGCCTGAGTCACTTGTGTTGCCAGAGCAGCTCAGGTGAGTGCTGTGTGCTCCCGTCCCAGGTGTGAGTCCCGCCTCGAGACCTTCGCCAGGGACCCCGACCAGCCCCTCAGCTCTCACCAGTGGCCTGAAGACTCCTGTCCTGGGAACCCCATCTGCTCCTTCGAATCCATTAGCAAATATTCTCTCCAAAGTCGAGATAACTCCGGAAAGCATTCTGTCAGCTCTCTCCAAAACCCAGACTCAGACGGCGCCAGCGCTGCAAGGTACTGGGCTGGGTGCTGGGGGCAGGGGCCAGGCTGAACGTGCTGCTCTGCTTGTCCTGAAGTGAGAACACAGGGAGGAAATGGAATGTTCACTGGACGTGTTTTACGTCTCTGGCACGTGTGGATGGTCTTTGTCAGGTAGCTCAGGTGTCACGGACCAGTGAGATTTGTCATTTCCCTGTCCTTGCTGCTTGTGCTGTGGCTGAATCACACGTATCTGGAACATTCCCTGAACAGGACAGGAGACCGAGAGGTTCTGCTCCTGTTCTGGCACCTTGCCATGGTCACCTGGCCAGCAGGGCAGGTTCTCCCACTCCTGGCTGCAGACCAGGGTGAATTCCTACCCACGTGACTCGATGGTGTAATTTATATTTGTACATCAATCCAAGCCTCTGGCAGAATATTGCACCTCACTGGGAGCAGCAAAATCCAGTCCCCTTCATGGCTGGAGACTGGGGGGTGTAGAGTGCCAGCACAGGAGCCTCGGGGTGGTTTGTCTCTGCCCTCAGTGCCTGATGCAGCCGTTGTGTTTTGCAGGGCTGTCGTCCTTGCTGCAGAGCGTGGCTGGAAACGCCGTTCAGTCGGGAGAAGCTGCCTCACAGAGCACCTCGGCATCGCCAGCCAACACAACCGTGCCGTGCTTGAAGGGGAGGAATGTTCCTTCCAATCCACAGCCCTTTATAGCCAAAAGTTTTGGTTATTCTCCAAACTCAACCACCGCAGAGGTTTCCTCCACTTCAGTCAATAAGGCTCCCGTCGGACATACCCCAGCACTGTCAAGCTCTGGTTTTAAGCCACCAACTAATTCCCTGGGATTTTCCAGTTCCCACCCTACCAGTCCTTCCTCCCTTTTGCCAACAGAAACCTCACTGAGTCAATCCTCCGAAATCTCAAAAGCCAAGCTGGAATCAGAACCCCCTTCTCCCAGCTTGGAGATGAAGATACACAATTTCCTGAAGGGAAATCCTGGCTTCAGTGGCCTGAACTTGAATATTCCCATCCTCAGCAGCTTGGGGTCCAGCATGGCAACGGAGAGTCACAGCTCTGACTTCCAGCGCGGTCCCACCAGCACTTCCATGGACAATGTGGACGGGACGCCGGTGCGCGACGAGCGCAGCGGGACGCCCACCCAGGACGAGATGATGGACAAGCCAACGTCGAGCAACGTCGACACGATCTCCCTGCTGTCAAAAATCATGAGCCCCGGTTCCTCAACTCCCAGCAGCACAAGGTCTCCTCTGCAGGGCCGGGATGATGGATATTCCCAAGAACTTCCCAGTTCCGTGCACGGCTACCGGCCCTTCGGCCTCGGCAGGGAGTCCCCGGCCGGCCTGTACAAGCCACCTGTGGACAGCAGGGAGATGCCCTCCTCCTTGATGGACTCCTCCCAGGAGAAGTTTTACCCGGATACGTCTTTCCAAGAAGACGAGGATTACCGTGACTTCGACTACTCCGGGCCGCCGCCCTCGGCCATGCTGAACCTGGAGAAGAAGCCGGTCAAGTCTATCCTGAAATCGAGTAAACTCCCCGATTCTGCAGAGTACCAGCCAGTGCTGTCCAGCTACGGGCAGCGCTCGCAGGAGTTTGGTGTGAAGCCATCCTTCCCCCCGGCCATGAGGTCCATCCTGGATCAGAGTGAGAGCTGTGACCCGCTGGCCTCGTCCCCAGGGATGTTTGGGAGCTACGGCCGCCGGGGGAAGGACTCGGCCTCGGACGGGTCCCCATCTCCCAGCAAGAACGACGTGTTCTTCACGCCGGACTCCAACCACAGCAGCCTGCCCAAGGCCGGCCTCCCGCAGAAGCAATACTCGGACTCGCCCCACGCGCTTCCCCACCGCTCCTCACTCTTCTCTCCCCAGAACGCCCTCCCCAGCCCCGCCAGCCGAGCGCCCGCGGCGGCCGGGGACAAACCCTTGGCTTCCTCCATCTCCGCCACCTCCACCATCGAGTTCAAGAACATGCTCAAAAACGCCTCCCGCAAACCCTCCGAGGAGAAGCATTTTGGGCAGATCCCCAAAAGCGGCTCCGGCGAGGTGGGGAGCTTGTCCGGGGCTGCCAAGGGCGAGCCGCAGCCGCCGGAGGAGCACTACCGCATCGAGACCCGCGTCTCCTCCTCCTGCCTGGACCTGCCCGACAGCACCGAGGAGAAGGGGGCTCCCATCGAGACGCTGGGCTACCACAACGCCTCGAGCCGGGGCATGTCGGGGGAGCCCATCCAGACCGTGGAGTCCATCCGGGTGCTGGGCAAGGGCAGCCGGGGCCACGGGCGCGAGGGGAGCCGGGCGGGCTGGTTCGAGCTGAGCAGCGGCGGCAGCGCCTTCGACAACGGCCCCGCGGGCTCCTCGGAGCTGCCGGGCATGGGCGGCTTCCCGGGGCCCTACAAGGAGCACGTGCCGCCCTTCCCGGAGAGCGTCAACAACTTCCGCACCAACAACTTCGGCTCCGCCTTCGAGCACCACCTGCCGCCGCCGCCCCTCGCTCCGCCGCCCCTGGAGCACGGGAGCCCCTTCCCGCGGGAGCCCGTGGGGCCGCCCGCCGTGCCCCCGCCCGCTCCCGCCAAGGACCACGGCGGCCTCTTCCCGAGGGACCACCCGGTCCCTCCCCGCATGCCGTCGGTGGATCACGCCAACCCCTTCTCCAAGGAAACGCCCGCGCCGCTCCCGCTGCCCCACGGCGTGCCGCCGCCGCCGCCCTCGGTGGAGCACGCGGGGGTCCCGTTCCCCACGCCCCCGCCGCCCCCGGTGCCCGGGGATCACAGCGGGGTCCCCTTCCCCGCGCAGCCGCCGCCGGCCGGGGAGCACGGCGGGGTCCCGTTCCCCGCGCCGCCCCCGCTGGAGCACGGCGCCTTCCCCAAGGAGCACGGTACGATGCAAGGGACGCTGAAGGAGCACTTCGGGGCGGGGGCGCAGCCCCGGGACCCCCTGCCCCGCTCCCGAGAGCCCGCGGGGCCCGGAGCTCTGCCCCGGGAGCAGCTCGGGGGGGCCGCGCGCGGGCTGGGCCCCCCCGGGCACCGGGAGCCCTCCGGGGGCCGCGGCTCCGTCCTGCTGCGCACGCCCCGCGCCGAGTTCCGCCCGCGGGAGCCCTTCGGCGGCAGAGACCCCTTCCAGAGCCTGAAGCGGCCGCGGCCGCCCTTCGGCAGAGGGGGCGCTCCCTTCTTCACCCCCAAGCGCCCCTTCTTCCCTCCCCGGTACTGACGCAGCTCCCGGGGCTGCCCTTTCCTTTTTTTTTTTTTTCTTTTCTTTTTTTTTTTTTTTTCTTTTTTTTCTTTTTTCCTCCCCTCAACGATTCCTGTAACCTTCTCCTAAATTAAATGTTCTGTACTTTTCGGTTGGTTCTAGCCCCAGCCCCCTTCCCGCCCCCCGGCCCCAGCATTGGGTGAGACAAGAAAACAAGACACAAAACTGATGTTTTAACGAGAAGAAGCCACGTTGCTGTTAAATAAAACCTTCGGTAGTAGTTGAAAGAGTTAAGACAAAAAATTAAAAAAAAAGGAAAAACTCTGAAAGCTTCGAGAGGAGCGCTGAGTGGTGTTGGGGTGTTGGTTTCCAGCCGATCCCCAAATTGCTGCTGCAGAGAGGGGAGACCTCCCTGTTCCTCCTGTCTGCCAAAAGCACCAAAACAAGGCAAAAAAAGGGTCGAGGAACCCACCCAAACCCACCTTGGAGCTCCACGGGACTGGCAGCAAGAAGGCCCAAGCCTGTCCCCCTGCTTGGGAAGACTGAATGGGTTTGGGTTCATTTGGGGATCTTTGGATTTTTGTTTTGTTTTGTTTTTTCCCCCGGGATCACTGTTGACTTTCTACGTGTGTGTATATAGCAATCACTTTTTAATTCCCTCCGGGATCGTTCACCACACGCAGCCGGAGCCCGGCGGGGGCTCAGAGGGGTCCCCCCCTTACACCCAGAGCCGCCCCCGCGGCTTTTATATGAAGTTGGGATTTTACTTGATTTTATTTTAATTATTTTTTGTTGGTTTTTAGTTGCCTCCATCGTACCTGTTTGGTACCGGTGTGGGCTTCAGGATCTGCATAAAAACTACCAAACAACCCTTGGCGGGTCCGTTCTTTCTCGCGTTCACCCCCGGTTTGAGTGATCCATGCGGCTCCTTCCCCCCCGCGCCCTCCATGGTTCCGTCCTGTCTGCGGCGCTGCCGCACCGGTGGGCGAGTCCAACGCGGCTTCCGTGGGGGCGCTGCGGAGGTCCATCCCCGGTTCCGGCGGAACGGGCGGAGCCTCGGCCATGTCCACACGCGCCGGTTCGCGGCTGCTGCTGGCGGGAGCCCCGCGGCGACACCGGGTGCGCTCGGGGACCCCCAGGACCCCTCATCCCCCTCCCGCCCCACCCCGCCCCTGCCCGCTCCCCCCGGGCTCTGAGCCCCAAGGGCGTCCCGGTGACCCCGCCGCGATTCCCGTCCCCAGGTGTCGGGACCGGAGCCCGAGCGCCTCCGGCTCTTCCAGCGGCTGCGGGCGGCGGCGGCGGAGCGCTGGGACGGGCCCGGGGATGGGGCGGGCGGCGGCACCGGGAGCGGCCGCCTCGCACCGGGGACCCCGATCCGCATCGCGCTGCCCGGCGGGCGCCGCCTGCCCGGCCGGGCCCTGCAAACCACCCCGTTCCAGGTGGCCACGGAGCTCGGGTACGGCCCGAGGGCTTCCCACGCTGTCCCCGGGGGTCCCCGCAGTGTCCCAGCAAGGTTCCCGGGCCCCTCAGGGTATCTGCAGGGCCCAAGTGTCCCCGTGGTGCCCCTGTGATCCCCACAGAGTCCTCACAAGGTCTGCAGGGTCTGCAGTGTCCCCACAGTGTCCCCGTGGTCCCCACAGAGTCCCCACGAGGTTCTCGGGGTCTCCACAATGTCCCTGTGGTCCCCACAAGGTTCCTGGAGTTCCTGCTGTGTCCCCATGATCCCCTCAGAGCTCCCACAAGGTCTGCAGGGCCCACAGTGTCCCTGTGGTGCTCCCGTGATCCCCACAGAGTCCCCACGAGGTTCTTGGGGTCTGCACAATGTCCCCATGGTCCCCACGAAGTTCGTGGGGTTCCTGCTGTGTCCCCATGGTCCCTATGATCCCCACAGAGTCCCCACAGTGTCTCCACGGTGTCTCTGTGTCCCTGCAGAGCTGGCCTGGCCCAGGTGGCCTTGGTGGCCCGGGTGAACGGGACCCTCCAGGACCTGGACCGGCCTCTGGAAGGTGACACTGACCTGGAGCTGCTCGACTTCTCCACACCTGAGGGGCGGGAGGTGAGCCCGGGGGTCTGGGGGGGCTGAACCTGCGCCTGGCTCTCCTCACAACCCCCGTGTCCCCAATGTCCCCGTGTCCCCAATGTCCCCCCAGGCTTTCTGGCGCTCCAGTGCCTGCGTCCTGGGGGCGGTGGCTGAGCAGATTTTCGGGGCCACGCTTTGCAGCAGCCAAGCCACCGAGGATGGCTTCTTCTGCGACGTGCACATGGGCAGCAGGTAGGGCTGGGCAGGTGCTGCAGGGTCCTTGGGGTGTCCCCAGCGTGTCCCCAACGTGTCCCCAACGTGTCCCCGTGTCCCCAGGACGGTGCAGAGCGCGGAGCTGCCGCTGCTGGAGGAGGCCTGTGCCACGTTCGCCCGTGCCCGGCACCGCTTCGAGCGCCTCGAGGCCACGCAGCAGCAGCTGGCCGAGCTGCTCAAGGTGTGTCCCCCTCCCAGAGTGTCCTGGGAGGCCATTCTGGGGACATTGGGACCCTCGGTGTCACCCCTCTAATGTCACCAAGCCCCCATCACCCATCTCCTGTCCCTCCCCAGCACAACGCCTTCCAGCTGCAGCAGCTCGAGGAGGTGACGTCCCCCACGGCCACGGTGTACAGGTGAGCACAGGGACACGTGGGGTGGCCGTGTGTCACCTCAGCTGTCACCACAGCTGTCCCCACATCTGTCTGTTCCTCCCTCAGGTGTGGCCCCCTGCTCCAGCTGTGCCCCGGGCCCCTGCTGCGGCACACGGGGCTGATCGGGGCCCTGCGGGTGCTCACGGTGGGTGTCGGCTGAGGGCCCCCGTGCCCTGCCCTGCTCTTGGCTGGGGTCCCCGGTGCCCCTCTGATGTCCCCCTGTGCCCACAGAGCTCGGCTGCGCTCTGGGGGGGAGCTGGGGGTCAGTCCCTGCAGCGCGTGGCCGCCGTGGCCTTCCCCAGTGCCCGGGAGCTGGAGCAGTGGCAGCGGGCGCAGGAGGAGGCGGCTCAGCGGGATCACCGCAGGATCGGCAAGGTGGGAGCCCTGCCAGGGGCTGGGGGGGCCCTCACAGCCACGGGGGTCCCCCCAGTAACTCCCTGGATCCTGCAGGACCAGGAGCTCTTCTTCTTCCACAAGTTCAGCCCTGGCAGCTGCTTCTTCCTGCCCCGCGGTGCCCACGTGTACAACACCCTGGTGGAGTTTATCCGGGTACGACCCCATCATCTCTTTGTCACCACATCACCCACACCCCCCTGCACCCCATCCTCACCATGGCTGGGCATTGCTGTGCCCCACAGACCCCACTGCACCCATCCCCGCCCCAGCTGGGCACTGCTGTGCCCCACAGACCCCACTGCACCCATCCTCACCCTAACTGTGCCCCACAGACCCCACTGCACCCATCCCCACCCCAGCTGTGCCCCACAGACCCCACTGCACCCATCCTCACCCCAGCTGTGCCCCACAGACCCCACTGCACCCATCCCCATCACTGCTGGGCATTGCTGTGCCCCACAGACCCCACTGCACCCATCCCCACCCCAGCTGTGCCCCACAGACCCCACTGCACCCATCCCCATCACTGCTGGGCATTGCTGTGCCCCACAGACCCCACTGCACCCATCCCCACCCCAACTGTGCCCCACAGACCCCACTGCACCCATCCTCACCCTAACTGTGCCCCACAGACCCCACTGCACCCATCCTCACCCCAGCTGTGCCCCACAGACCCCACTGCACCCATCCCCATCACTGCTGGGCATTGCTGTGCCCCACAGACCCCACTGCACCCATCCCCACCACTGCTGTGCCCCACAGACCCCACTGCACCCATCCCCACCACTGCTGTGCCCCACAGACCCCACTGCACCCCATCCCCACCCCAACTGTGCCCCACAGACCCCACTGCACCCATCCCCACCCCAGTCAGGCCCTGCTGTGCCCCATAGACCCCACTGCACCCCATCCCCACCATGGCTGGGCACTGCTGTGCCCCCTCAGACCCCACTGCACCCCATCTCCTCACACCCCGACCCTTCTGCCCACCCTGCACCCCATAACTCTCACCCTCCCAGTCCATGCTGTGGGGCTGAGCTGATGTCCTGCCCTGTCCCTGTCCCCACAGAGCGAGTACCGGGCCAGGGGCTTCAGCGAGGTGGTGACCCCCAACCTGTTCAGCCCCCGGCTCTGGGAGCTCTCGGGGCACTGGCAGCACTACAGCCCCCACATCTTCTCTGTGCCTGCCACCCCCGAGACCCTCTCGCTCAAACCCATGAACTGCCCGGCCCACTGGTGAGTCAGGCGGCCCTGGGGTGCCCTGGGGGGGCTCCTGGGGGCAGCCTGTCTGTCTGTCTGTCCGTCCCTCCCCAGCCTGATGTTCGCCCACCGGCCGCGCTCCTGGCGGGAGCTGCCCCTGCGCCTGGCGGATTTCGGGGTCCTGCACCGCAACGAGCCCCCCGGGACCCTGACGGGGCTGACGCGGGTCCGGCGCTTCCAGCAGGATGATGCTCACATTTTCTGCACCCTGGAGCAGGTGTCTGTGCCCCTGAGCCCTCGCTGTGCCCCCCAGAATGTGCCACCTGCCCTCCCTGACATCCCTTTCCCAGCTGGAGAGTGAGATCGATTCCTCCCTGGATTTCATCCGCGCCGTCTACGCCGTCCTGGGCTTCTCCTTCCGCCTGGCCCTGGCCACGCGTCCCGATGGATTCCTGGGGGACCCTGAGACCTGGGATCGTGCTGAGCAGGTGGGATGGTGCCCCCCATGTGTGCTGTGCCCCCTGCTCTGTGCCCCCCTGACCCTCCCAACCCACCCCTGCAGCAGCTGGAGCGGAGCCTGAGGAATTTCGGGCAGCCCTGGGAGCTGAGTCCGGAGGATGGAGCCTTTTATGGGCCCAAGGTGAGGAATTTGGGGAGGGGGATCCCCAAAGAGGACAAACCAGGATCCTTCTGGAACTTCTCGATTCCCACCAGATCGATATCCGGATCAGGGATGCTCTGGGGAGGCAGCACCAGTGTGGCACCATCCAGCTGGATTTCCAGATGCCTGAGAGATTCGAGCTGGAATATGCCAGGTGTTGGCAGGGGAGCAGGATTTGGGGATTTGTGGGGGCCAGGATTGGGCTGGGGTTCAGGATTGTTGTGGGGGGATCAGGGTTGGGGCTGGGGGAGCAGGATTGGGATTGGGGAATGTCAGGATTGGGGCCTGGGAGGGGGGTCAGGATTGGGATGGAGGGGCAGAAATGGGGCTGGGGGGGGTCAGGATTTTGGGGAGTGGGATGCGGAAGGCAGAATTGGGGATTTGGGGGTATCAGGACTCGGACAAGGGGTTCCCCTGTCCCCCTGACCCCCGTTTTCCCCCCAGCCCCAGCGGGAGCCCCGCGAGGCCGGTGCTGATCCATCGGGCTGTGCTGGGCTCCGTGGAGCGCATGGTGGCCGTGCTGGCCGAGAGCTACGGCGGGAGATGGTGAGGGGGGACCCCAAAACCACCCCACAGCTCACCCCCAGTCCTGGGACAGAACCCCCAGGTCCCGGGAACACCCCTAAGTTGTCTGGGCCCCCTCATCCCCAGTGTCACCCCTGTCCCATTTTGGGACAGACACTGCCCAGTTTTGGGGACTCAATCCCCAGGACACTCTCTGCATCCCTGAGATGCCTCCATCTTTGGGGCCCCTCCATCCTGGGGGCACCCCTGCAACCCTTGGGGCACCCCCTCCCTGTGTGTCACCCCCAGTGACCCCTGGTGCCCCCCAGGCCGCTCTGGCTGTCCCCACTGCAGGCCATGGTCATCCCACAGACCCCCGAGGTGGAGGACTATGCCCGGGAGGTGAGTGTGTGACCCCCCCTGTGACCCCCCAGCCACCCCTCCGTGCCCCCCGTGCCCCCCACTGACTCTGGGGGTGCAGGTGCAGGCAGTGCTGAGGAGGGGGGGCCTCCTGGCTGACCTGGATGGGGACCCCGGGACCACCCTGGCACGGAAGATCCGCCGGGCCCAACTCGCCCACTACAACTTCCAGTTGGGTAAGGGCGGGGTAGAACCCCCTGGGACCCCCTTGGGACACCCTGGGAGCCCCCCAGGACTGGCTGGACACCCCCATCCACATCCTGGGTGCTGCTGGGGAGCAAAACTGAATCTCCTGGGAGCCCCCATTATGAGACCCCCTCAGGAATCTGCTGAGACCCCCCAGGAGCTCAGTCCCCCCTTGGGAATTCACCAGCACCCCCTTGAGATCCACTCAGGACCTCCCCAGGAGTGTTTTAGGGACCCCTCTGAGACCCCCACCCCCTTTGGGACCACCTTTAACCCCCCAGGACTGTTCTGGGACCCCCCCAAATCCTTGCCCTGGGACCCCGCTGGGTGGGTGCTGTGTTTGGGGGGTGCCTGTGTGGTTCGGGGGGCTCGGGGACCCCCCGTTTCCCCCCTGACGGCCGTGCCCCCGCAGTGGTGGGGCGGCGGGAGCGGCAGCGCGGCACCGTCAGCGTGCGGAGCCGGGAGAACCGGCAGCTCGGCGAGCTGGAGCTGCCCCGGGTGCTGCAGCGGCTGCAGGAGCTCAGGGACAGCCGCGTTCCCGACGCCGAGCAGCGCTTCTGACCCCCCCTCACTCCTATCGGGGGGCCCCGGGACCCCCCAACTCAATAAACTCTGGGAAATGTGCTGGATGTTGTGGGAGCTGAGACTGGGGCACCTCTGAGTGCTGGGAGTGCTCGAACCCCCCCTGAACACCTGGGGCTGCTTCCTGAACACCTGAGATCCCCACTGAGATTTGGGGGCCCCTTCCCGAACTCCTGGGTCCCCCCTGGGACACCTGGGGGGCAGGACCCCCCCAAACCCCCTGGATTCCCTCCCCACAGCCTGCCCGGGTTGCGATTCCCGGGTTTGCATTCCCGATTTTCCGTTCCCACGTCCCTTCCCTCTCCCGAGGTGCCCCCGGCACTTCTGGCTCGCTCCAGCCGGGATTTCCCCCCCGCCCACGCGTCGGGGAAAGTGGGGGCGTTGCGCAAAGGCCGAGTCACGGAGCCGCAGCCCCGTTGGGCAATCGGGGGGGGGCGCACGGGGCTGTCCCCCCACCCCACCCCAAACACCTGCCCGGGCGGGTCGGGGGTTTGCTTATCCCGGGATAGCGCAGGAGCCCCCCCCGGCCATAGGTGACCAAGGCTGTGACTCTTGGGGACATGAACTGAGGGACCCCCCCCCGTGTCCGGGGGTCCCTCTGGAGGTGCCCGTTCAGCTCCCCTACTCAGCACCGGGGGTGACTCAGTGGGTGGGGGCCCCAAAACGGGGTAAAACCCGCAAAAATGTGGTTTGACCGCTTCCCCCTCCGCTGACGCAGGGGTCGGGGGGGGCGCTGGGGCCACCAGAGGGGGATCCGGGGCTACCGGGATGGGGACGGGATCCCCGGGGTGGGGACGGGACCCCCGGGGTGGGGACGCGACCCCCAGGGTGGGGACAGCGCTGGGACAGCCTGGCTGGGGTCGGGGTTCCCCCCTGCCCCAGTTTGGGGGTGCAGATCCAGCGCAGCCCCCCGGGGACCCCTCCCGGCTCTGCCGCGACGTCAGGGCCGTGACTCAGCCCCGCGGGATGTGGCCCCACGCCCGAGCCGGCCCTTCATAAGGCGGCGGAGCCGGCGCTGACCCTACAGCTCCCGACGCCATGGCGGCCTTCGGCCTCTTCCTCCTCCTCAGCGCCGCCGGTGAGTCCCCGCGGCCCCAACCCGGGCCCCCCTGCACGCCTGGGGCCCCCCGAACACCTGGGGCTCCTTCCCCAATTCTGGATCCCCTTCCCGGACACCTGGATCCCTCACTGAGATCTGGGGGTGCCTTCCCGAACCCTGGGTCCCCTTCCTGAACACCTGAGATCCCCCCCAGAGATTTGGGGGCCCCTTCCCGAACTCTGGATCCCCTTCCCGAACACCTGGATCCCCTTCCCGAACACCTGAGATCTCCCCCAGAGATTTGGGGGCCCCTTCCCGAATTGTGGGTCCCTTCCCCGGACACCTGGATCCCCTTCCCGAGCTCCTGAGATCCCTCATTGAGATTTGGGGGCCCCTTCCCGAATTCTGGGTCCCCTTCCCGAGCTCCTGGGACACCTGAGCTCCTGCCCAGGTGTTTGGGACGCCTCCAGGGACAGCTGGGTCCCCACCCCGGATGTCGGGGCTGCTGCCCACGCACCTGGATCCCTCCCAAATGCCCGCAGGAGCCTGTCCCGAACACCTGCAGCCCTCCTGGGTGCCCAAGTCTCCTTCTCCAGCTCCTGGGGCCCCTCCTGGACACCTGGGACCCCTCCCCATGATGGGGCTCCAAGCCCACAGGTCTGGGGGGTCCCTGCTCGCTGTTCCATGGGTGGGGGGATGGACGGGGGGTGACCCTGCTGACCCCCCCTGTGTCCCCCATCGGTGACAGCAGCGCTGGCCTCGGGGCATCTGCAGCAGGTGGTGCAGGAGAGCCTGGACCTGCGGCCCCCCAACATCAAACAAGGTGAGGGGAGGGACCCCCGGAGGTGGGGGAACAAAGGGGGACACACCCAGGGGTGAAGGACAAAGGGGGACATGCAGGAGTGGAGACAGGGGGATGCTCATGGGTGGGGATTTGGATGGAGGGGACACGGGGGAGTGGAGGGACACGGTGATGGAGAAGGAGGACTTGGATGGGGGGGACACGGGGTGGGAGCGACATGGGGACAGTGAGGGCTGGGCACAGGAGTGGCACCACAGGGACAAGTGCCCACCCCGTGCCCAGCCCGCTCCCTTTCGCAGTGCTGCAGCAGGAGCAGGTCCTGGACGTGCCCCCCGACATCCTGGTGGGGGGAGCCATGGGCCCCTCGAGCGACCCCCCAGCCTGGGGCACGGCCCTGGACGGGTTCCCCCCGGCCTGGCCCATGGCCGCCACCGTCACCCGGCACTGCCGGGACCCCCCCACGCTGCCGCCGCCGCTGCCGCTGCCCCCGAACGCCTTCGCGCACCTCCGGCGCCAGGCGGCCGCGCTGGCCGCGCTCCGGCCCCGCCTGAACGATTGCTGCCGCCACCACAGCCCGGTGCCCTGCGCCCAACGCGCCGTGAGTGGGGACACCGGGGGGATGGGGACACAGGCAGGAACGGGGACATCGGGGGAAACGGGGATAGTGTGGAGATGGAGACACCGGGGGGAAAGGGGACACTGTGGGGATGGGGGACATGGTGGGGAAAAGGGACACTGGGGAAATGGGGGACACTGTGGGGATGGGGACAACGGGGGGAAAGGGGACAGTGCGGGGAACGGGGACACTGAAGGGAGAGGGGACACTGTGAGGAGGGAGGAGACACCGCGGGGATGGGGACACCACAGGGATGGGGGGACACCGTAAGGGACACGGGGACACTGCTGGAGGGGAAGACGCTGGGGCAGGTGTAACGTGGGGACATGGCGGGGACAACGCCGGGAGAGGGGACTGTGACACTGTCCCAGGGAGGGACAGGGGTGACACCGAGGGGACTGTGCCCGCAGTGGACGGACGTGCTGGACGGGTTCTGCACGGATGAGTTCGGGGTGAAGACGCGGCAGTTCCACTGCTGCCGCCGCCACGGGGCCGCGCGGCGCCGCTGCTTCGCCCAGGGGACCCCGGCCCCCACCCGGGACCCCCTCCCCACCTGGGACCCCAACACCGCCTGGGACCTGGCCAGCGAGCCCCCCTTCCCTCCCGGCGAGCCCACGGCCACCAACATGGGCAACATCTGCGGGCTGCGGGCGCTGCGCCCCGGCCCCCCCGGCCCCGGTGCCCGCTCCGGGCCCCGCGTCCGCCTGCGCGTCCGGTTGGAACGGGAGTACGGGCGGTGCTGCCGCAACGAGAGCCTGAGCTGCGCCCACAGCGCCGTGAGTGGGGACACGGGGCGGGGGGACACGGCTGGGACGGGGGGACAAGGGCGGGATGGGAGGGACACGGCTGGGAGGGAGGGTGGCGGTGCTGAAGGGCTCGGGGGGTCCCAGGTGTTTGGGAGGGTCTCAGGTGTCAAAGGATTGGGGGGGTGCAGGTATCAGGGAAAAGGAGGCAGGTGTTTGGGAAAGGGACTCAGGTGTCTGGGAGGTGTTTGGGAAGGGATTCAGGTGTTTGGGCCGGCACCCCGGTATCCGGGGAGGGGCCCCCGGTGTCCCGGCAATGACCCATGTGCCCGGAGCGTGACCCAGCCGCTCAGAGGCCGGGAAGGCTCCCAGGTATCCGGGAAGGTGACAAACGTGTCAGGGAGGGGCCCCGGCATCCGGGGAGGAGACGGAAATGTCCCAGGGCTGACCCGGGTGTTCCAGGCTTGGGGGTCCCAGTGTCGCCCCTGACCCCCAGCTCTTCCTCCGCAGTGGATGAAGGGGCTCAATCGCTTCTGCCGGGAGGAATCCGCGGTGAAGACGGGGCAGCACCGCTGCTGCAAGCGGGGGGGTCCCAAGGCTCGGGGTCGCTGCTTCGCCGCCGCCGCCCCCCACCCCGAATACGACCGGGAGCTGCACAACGTGAGCCTGGCCCGGCCCGGCCCGGCCCTGCTGCGCTCCCTGTGCGGCCCCACCCGGCTCTTCACACAGCGGTGCGTGAGCCCCAACAGCCCGGGGGGACAGCACAGTCCCTGCTTTTGGGGGGGACAGCAAGGTCCTTCCTTTTTGGGAGGGGACAGCACAGTCCCTCTTTTGCGGGGGACAGCACAATTCCTGCTTTTAGGGGGGACAGCACGGTCCCTTCTGTTTGGGGGAACACCACAGTCCCTCCTTTTGGGGGGTCCCAGCTTTGCAGGACCCCTCACCCCCATCACCCCCATCCCCATCCCTGTCACTCTCCATTGCTCGGGAACCCCTTTTTGGGGAGGGGACTCATCAGTTCACTCCCCCCCTTGGAGGTGCCCCCCGTGTTGACCCCGTGTCCGTGTCCGTGCCCGCAGGCGCCCGGTACCGGAGCTGCTGGGGGCCATGACGGCCGCGTGCTGCCCGCTGCCCCCCGAGGAGCGCGGCGCCTGTGCCCGGGAGCAGGTGAGTGACCGAGGGGGGTCAGAGGGGCTGGGGAGCCCCCAAAACCTCCCTGACCCCCCCATCCCCACTGCCCACAGCTGTCCCAGGGCATCGCCACGCTCTGTGCCACCCCTGGGGACGCCTGGAGGGACCCCCAGGGCTGCTGCTCGTGGGAGGAGCCCGAGCGGCGCCGCTGCTTTGACGACGCCTACCTGAGCCAGGTGACCCTGGGGGCCGCCCTGGCGCCCCCGCCCCACGGCTACGAGGAGTGAACCCCCCCCCCGGCAGGAGGGAACAATAAAGATGCTGCGGTGTCACCTCTGAGTGTCCCTTTTTTCCGCCTTTGGGGACTTCCTTATGCCTGACTGTCCCCATTGTTTCAGGGGGGCCCCGTTCCGGGGTGTGGCGGGGTGTGGGTGGATATTGGGGTGTTTGCACTCCTGGGCTGTGTCAGGCCTGCTGTGATACCTGTGTTTGGTTTTGGGGTGTGCTGTGCTCACCACGCTCAGCCACGCGGGGCACACACGGCCCCGTGCCCCCCCAGGGGTCTCTGTGCACCCCTTCCCGCAGGGGCATTGTCACTCGTGTCCCCCCCATGGCCACAATAACGGGAGGTCCCCAAATTCCCCATGGTGCCCCCCCAGCCATGGCTGACAGTCCCTGGGGAGGGTTTGGGGGGCTCTGATGGGGCTGGGGGTGTCCTGAGTGTCCATCCATCCATCTGTCCTTCCCTGTGTCCTTCCTAGAACCTCCCCCTCCCCAGATACTCCATCCATCCCTCTGCCCCAAAATTCCCCAGCAGCTTCTTCTCACCCTGGTCTGCCTCACATGGGATTCCTTGCCCCTTGGGGAAAAGGAAGAATTTTTCTCATCCCTGAGGCTTTTTCCCAGCACAAAGCAAACCAGTCCAAGCCTTATTCCCAATTTTAGTTGAAAAATAAAGTCAAGATCACTCTCAGCAGCCTCCACTGGGATACAGGGTGGAGGGAGAGGGATTTTTGTTCTCCATTGGGAATATTCCTCCTGAGGCAGAGGCTGGTGTGGAACCTGCTTCCTGAAGCATGTCTGGGTGGATTGGCCTCCACAGATCATGGGAATGCAGAAGTGTGAAAAACAGAGTTGAGGGGACTCATCCTTCATTCCCTGCAGGTGAATTTTCCATTCCCTGCAGGTGAATTTCC